>NC_043013.1:57171252-57283752 GCF_006345805.1 Octopus sinensis
ATCCGTTCACTTTCTGCGATTATCGGTGTCATTATTTCATTTCCAGTAATCTATTATCGGTTTATAAATGAAGTACTCTTGTTCAATGGCCATCGATTAAATTGTTGGTTACTTTTTAAAAGCACCATGCACAAAGGTGAATTTCCTTCAGTATTCATAAAAGATAATGAACTGCAGGAAATTATTTTGTTCGCACGTAAAGTTTGTGGCAACGCACATTTCAGATAGTTAGGGGGGAAAATCAATTGAAATAATATACTCTCGATTATGCATCGAGTACTCACTCGTCTTTGTTGCATATATTTATACATACATATACACAGCATATTTCTTTATTATTTCCTCCTCACTAATTCTTTAATATATCTTTTTTTTATTTTACTTACCACCGCCATCATGGTGCTAACGTTGCTGGGTTAGGCACTTGAAATATTAGTGATGTTGTAGTTGTTGATGGTGGTATTGTTGGTGATGGTGACTCTGGTGTTTAGAAATGAAGATGGTAATATTGGTGGTTATATAAATGTAAAGCTTTGGTGGTAGCGATAGCGTTGGGGGAAAGTTATTCACAGCGGTGATTGCCATAATGTTGCAGAGGTTGAGGTTGATTTGCTTGGAGTAGGCTGCCTTTGATTTGTTAGTATGTGCGGTGATGAAGCTGGCCAGCTTAGGCATAATGATGCTGACCCTCTTACTGATGATGCTAGCGTTACTGGGGATGTTGCACTGTTGAGGGTGTCAGCAATAGCGGAAAAAGACAAAGAGACTGTGATAGACTTTGTATGTATTGTTAGTAATTTTGTTAGTAGCAGTAGTCGTGGAGGTACTAGTGGTGGTGGTGGTGGTGGTATTGGAAGGAGGAGTGTAAATAGTGACATTAAGGTAGAGGAGTTGGTGGTGATAATGTTGTAAGTCTCAGAGTAGAAATAAATCAGGTTAGCCATAAAAGATGAAGGAATCTATTTCTATCGCATTATTACATTTATGCTTTCTATTCAATTGTAACGAGGTAAATACTGTAGACTTACATATGCAGACAACGGATACAGAATATATATATATATATATATATATACATACACCCTCACAAATATATGTGTATGTGGGCGTGTGTGTGTGCTTGTGTATTTGTATACATATATACACACAAACACAACCATACACACGCATACACATATATAGAAATGTATCATATATGCATATAAATATATATGAAAAAAATGATTAGAAAAAATGTCAATGCATATGTGTGTGTATCTCTGTGTGTGTGTGTATGCCATCGCTGACTATATATATCTGTATCTCTACTGTGTTTACTTTGGTACAACTCTATATACATAGATATTACATATATATGTGCATACATGCGTGTGTGTGTATAGCTTGTCTGCAGTAGCTCTTTACTCATATACTTTTAAATTACCGTTGCATTCATCAAAAATCTTAATCATATAATGAACAACTAACTATAATTTTATACCCGTCTGCGTGTTAGCGTGTTTAAATTTAGGCATCTTAATGCACGTGGCTGGGTCTCACCGCACCCAGGGCTAAGCTCAGCTTTGCCATGTCAGTTTATAAGATTTCCGTTGAAATCATACACTTATTTCATTAACGATAAAAGTGAAAATTATAAACACACACACACACACACAGATTAATTTGAATGAAATTCCGATGACGGCTGAGATGACCAAAATTTCGAAGTCACTGCCAATACTATTTTTTTAAAAAGAATAAGTTGCTACTCTTTAAGAGAATGGAGTAACCCATCAGATTTAATGTAAAAGTGCTTTTATTATAACTGGACATAAAAAATATTAATATATATGTGTGTGTGTGTGTGTGTGTGTGTGTGTGTCTGTGTGTGTGTGCGCGCATGCATGTGTATTATAACTGAACATGAAATAAACATAAATATCAATCTATCTATCTATCTATCTATCTATCTATCTATCTATCTATCTATCTATCTATCTATCTATCTCTATATATATATACTCACACACACACACATATTTATATATGTATATATATATATATATATATATATGAATGTATGTATGTGTGAGTATAGATATATATATATGTTTGTGTGTATGAGTATATATATATATTTATCTTTATATATGATTATGCTTATAAACATATTTATGTATGTGTGTGTGTGTGTGTGAATGTATGTACATATATATACGCTCGTACAAGCAGACCTATGCGAATAAAATTACAGGTTGTTGTCAGTAGAGTCGGGAAAGCTCCAGGTAATATATGCATGACTTACATTTTCCCCGAAGGCACAGGTAATCGTCCTTGAATCATTGCTCAGTAATGAAACTTTAGTAAAACATATTTTAGTCTTCTGTGGTAAAAAGATTGCACGTATTATTCTTCTGCATCTTTGTTTCGAGGGAGCAAGGCAGATATGCTACTCGTATCTGCACTCGGTCTGCTTAGGAGGTTGTTGTGTCCTAGCATATGTATTATTTGATAGTAAATTTCAAAATCTAGCTGCAGCTGTAGATATAGATTTGCCACATAAATAACAATCCTGCATAATAAAAGGATTATGAAATATCTCTGCTGTGTACTCTCCGGTCATGCAAACATTTTGAACTTGTGAAGTTTCCATTATATAACTCCTTTGAAAGTGATGGTAAATGATGCCAAGGGAAAAGTAATACTGGAGTGGCACTTTATCAGACTAGCGTCAAGTCGGGCGATTGTACATTAGGTAATGTCGTAGCTTTTCACATTGTTCGATTTAAAAGCTCACGACTTGATATTTATCGAAGTGCCTCTCCAATGTAATCACCTACAAATATTTTTCTTTATTTCTACTCTAGGCACAAGGCCAGAAATTTTGGGGGAGGAAGCAGTCGATTAGATCGACTCCAGTACGCAACTAGTACTTAATTTATTGACCCCGAAAGGATGAAAGGCAAAGTCGCCCTCGGCGGAATTTGAACTCGGAACGTAAAGACAGACGAAATACCGCTATGCATTTCGCCCAGCGTGCTAACATTTCTTATTTCTTTATTGCCCACAAGGAGCTAAACACAGAGGGGACAAACAAGGACAGACAAACGGATTAAGTCGATTATATCGACCCCAGTGCGTAACTGGTACTTAATTTATCGACCCCGAAAGGATGAAAGGCAAAGTCGACCTCGGCGGAATTTGAACTCAGAACGTAGCGGCAGATGAAATACCGCTAAGCATTTCGTCCGGCGCGCTAAGGTTTCTGCCAGCTCGCCGCCAATCACCTACATATATTGCTTAACTTTTCACATCGAATCATGTGCAACAGCATTAGAAATTGAGTGGTTGACGAACCACTGCAACCAGTATTAATAATGTGCCAAATTCACGTATCGTCTTCTTGTATATGTTACTCTTCGTAAGACCCACTAGCTGCTTGTACCTGTGATGTATCTGGTGTTTCAGTAGCTGTTAACTTTGAATTTTTCTGAAGACTTCAGCTTGAGAGTATTGATAGCCAAGAATTCGAGTGCTGCATTGGAAATACACCGAGTTTTCTACCTTGTGTGTACCCAGGATGTGTGCATGTATGCTAGTATGTATGCAGGTGTGTATATGCCTGTATGTATTTGTGTTTAATAGTTCACAGAGGGTTCTTAGTGAAGCTCAGATTTCACAGACCACTTTAGGACTGAGAATATAAAGGGAGACAGCTGAATATGTTAAACCCTTTGGTCAAATATTAGTTTGAAGTTTTGACAGAAAGCCAACAATTGCGGGGAAGGGGTTTAGTCGATGACATCGACCTCAGCGCTGGATTGGTACTTAATTTATGGATCCTGAAAGGATGGCAGGCAAAGTTGAATCCGGTGGCATTTGAACTCAGAACAGATTGTCGGAAGAAAAACTGCTAAGTGGTTTATTCGGCGCGGAACCGATTCAGTCAGCTCGCCACCTTAAATTGGTCAAATACATCTGCCAATTCTGCAACACCCGTCTTCCACCCTGAAGGATACTTGAACAGCGCCAAAGAAAGAGCTTTTATATGGTCAATCAACCAGCTAGAAATAACAGCCAAATATTTCTCAGATCAGATCTTATCTTAAAAACAAACAGAACATATGTCTTAGACATAATATAAACAGGATTTTCATAGTAGAAACATGTTATTAAAAACCTGTACAATCAACATTGAGTTATGGTTAATAAAAAGGAATAACATTGCTAAATACAAATAGATTTAAGATGATTCAGTGATTATTTTTGATTTATCATTCATTACAAAGCTTATGGCGTTGGCAAGGCCAAATGGTAGTTTGGTATATGAACACAATTTCCCCAAAACGTGAAAAAGTCTAAAGAAAGTCTTTGTAAGCGGTGGCTCATAACAGCCATTATTCCTGTGGACCTTGGTAATTAATAATAGTCGTGATCTTATAGATTAGAGGTCTTAAATTTTGGCACTAAGCGAGTAATTTGAGGGGAGGAGGTACGTTGCTAATATCAAGGGACATAACTGGTATTTATTTTATCGTCTCCGAAAGGATGAAAGGCAAAGTCGATCTCGGGGGAATTTTATCTCAGAACGTAAAGACGGATGAAATGCTGCTAAGCATTTTGTTCGGCTTGCTAAGGATTCCGTCAGTTCGCTGCCTTATGAACCTGAATATTGTAATTCGTTGTCGACAGACATTGGGAAATGAAACACCGAGAAACGTATACATTTTTGTCAATGGTTGAGAAATCAGTCGTAAAGTGTTAGCAGTGGATTTTGTGATCTTTTTGTTCTTCCAGGCTAATCTGTGTATTATGTGTCTATGACGAACATCTCCCCTACCTTGTAACATTATGTCTTTGCCATTCATTCTATTGTTTCCTACTTCACTGAGGTTCTAATGAGGTAGCTTAATTCTTGTGTTAAGCATTTTCAATGGTCTTTAGAATACTTTGACAAGGTTTATCAACAGGATATGACGTGATTAGAGTTAAATTACTGAAGAGCATAACAGGTGAAATCTTCAGGCAAGCATAATTAGATAACACTCGAAGAATTTCACGGGAGTTAATGTTAATGTTGAAGCATGAAAATCTGTTCCAACATAACATCGAAGCAGAGGCTGTGAATAACTAACAGCGATTAGTGTTTGTACAACATTACAACACATCAAATGCTCACTTGCCGTACATTCCTGTATTTCAGGAAGCGAGATGTGTTGATGCCATCACAAGTTTGGCATCGTGTGGTTGATATCATACATTCTATTTGAATGATTTAATAACTAAACAATGTCGGTTTCGATAGCTGTCAGTATTTCCACTGGTAACCAAAGTTTGCACTAATGGATTGTTAATTACAATGCTAATGAGTGATGAAGACGAAGCGGAAAAAATTGACATAACTGAATGTATTAATGAGCTGGAAATAATGTTATTACGAGGTTTATAATGAAGTCCAATAAGCTGATTATGTAGTTAACATCCGTCACTAAAAGGATCTTCCTTCCTTCTTACGCTTGGAAATTTTCTAGCCCCTCACATGGGACAATTTCTGAGACAGCCTTGACTGCATTCTTCACAAAGTGTAAGAAAAGCAACAATTACAGGAATAAATCGCTGCTTCGTGTCCTCAGTTGCAACGGTGTGGCATTTCAGTTGATATATGTATTATAAAGGCTACTAGTTTTTGAATTAGCTTCAAGTTTTCGACTTGCGATACTGCTGTTTTCAAGTCCAGCGTTATATTTTTCAGTAGTCTGACGGTTATACTGTTCACTTTATTCCGGAAATTAAACGGTCCATTATCAATTTTTTGTAAACAGTTCAGACGTCCATACTGGTGTGAGGCTGTAGTTTCTACCTGAGAGGTTCGAGGGTCTAGGAACTGAGCAGCACACCCAACAGGAATTTGTTTGCCAGTTAACAGCCCATGTCTTGTAAAACTTGCATTCATTGGTATATTGAATATATCACATACACACACACAATCGTACCTACGTATGTATGTATATGTATATATGTATATGTAAGTATGTATACATACATACATACATACATACATACATACATACATACATACATACATACATACATACATGCACCGTCGCCATGATAGATCGGTAGCCACTACACACTTTTTTTCTCTCCTTGTTTCTTTCTGTGTCCCTTTCTGTAGAAGAGCATAGGCTCGAAACGTAAAAGACTTTTTCAGTTCCTGAGCATTATACTAATAATCTGTTTGTTTTCTACACTACCTGTCTCCGTCTTTTGTTTTTTTTTCGTGAATTCTTCCCATATATATATATATATATATATAATATATATATATATATATATATGAACGTATGTATATGTTTATATATATGTATGTATAGATTGATAGATAGTGAATTCATAGTTGATATAACTACACGTAAATATTCACTAGCAAAAGCACATACATAAAAATAAAGATGAAAAGATCAACTGACAGATAGATAGCTGGATAAGATAGAGAGAAATTGGTAGACCGATGGATAAATAGTTTGAGTTGAGAGCTTTTTGTTACAGTGAATCAAAGTCGTGTCCCTCTTTCATCTTGCCCTAATGATAATATGGCAATCCGAAATTGTTTATAATTTCTGGAGATCAAATTTGAACGCTTTTGTGAGTTACAACTTGATTGCCAGAAGCGGAGAACTATGTTGAATTCATGAAAATAGTTTGCGCGTGTGTGTGTATGTGCGTGTGTGCGTGTATGTGAGTGTTTGCGTATATGTGCGTGTGTGCGTTTATGTGAGTGTTTGCGTGTATGTGCGTGTGTGCGTGTATGTGCGTGTATGTGCGTGTATGCGTATATATTACACACATATTTGTACTAATGTATCTTGGGAGGGTCATTATGTCAATAATAAATACAAGCACTTCTATTAGACTTTTCATTATCATTAGTCAATTTGCCATTTAACCAATTGACTTATCAATAGCTGATCGACTAATTTAGCGAGTGATTGATCAGACAATCGATTAGCTAGTTGGTTAAAATATTACCTACTTGACTAGCCATAATAAAATGAATGAAACAGAACCAGTGCGTGTAGTTATTTTTGGCAAGATAACCCCCTCTACATACAGCAAAAGCTGCGTCAACATATGTTTTCATGCTAAGCATAAAAAAGCGCGCGCGCACACACACACATGATTCGAAAACTCATGTGACTTTCACACAAAGCTCCTCTGACGGACTCGGCTAACAGAGCACACAGTAATTCAATACCGACGAGTATAATGCAGAGTTCCATATAGCTAAAATACAAGATATCCGATGGATGAAATTATTTTATGAGGAGTTTATAAACCTTAAAAAGTCAGGAGGTTTGAAAGATGGAAATATCTAACGCATTGAATCATAGGCGCAACCATGATGTTCTGGAAATTTGAAAGCTTTCTTTATTTGCATTTATTTGTAAATATATGATTGTATTGTAAAATGCGTAGCGTGCATATTTACGCAAACATGTCAGCATGATTTATTATGCACTGAAAATATTATTGCATGTAGAAGGTTGTGAAACAGCTGTAATCCTAAGGACAACAAATGGCGCCTGGCGTGCTAACGTTTCTTATTTCTTTATTGCCCACAAGGGGCTAAACATAGAGGAGACAAACAAGGACAGACAAAGGGACTAAGTCGATTACATCTGCCCCAGTGCGTAACTGGTACTTTATTTATCGACCCCAAAAGGATAAAAGGCAAAGTCGACGTCGGCGGAATTTGAACTCAGAACGTAACGACAGCCGAAATACCGCTAAGCATTTCGCCCGACGCGCTAACGCTTCTGCCAGCTCGCCGCCTTATGTTTCATATGTGTGTGTGTGTGTGTGTGTGTGTGTGCGAGCGCGCATGTGCGCGCGTATTTGCTATTAGTAAGGGAAGTAAACTTTGTAACGAATATTAATTTGCATATTCAACCTGACTTGAATATGTTGTTTTAAACACTTTAAGCAGCAGTAATCGACCTAAAGTGCTAAAAATCCAAATTCTATCAGCAGCCGAATTTCGCCGGCTCCAGCGGATGGTACAGTTGTGTCACGTGATTTCAGCGTAATTGTTGCCTCATAGGCTTGCGTTGACGAGGCGAAGATCACACCAAAATCATGTGCTGTCCACTGATGGTGCTGAAATTTCGTCCACCGTTATAACCTGTGCTTCTTAGCACTTTACGCTTGTAAGAACTGAGTCCTTTGGACGAATTTCTACAGCAGCTAATGGCGCTTAAAGCAATACGTCCGAGTTAAGTTGGATGAGCCAAATAATATCCTTACGTGCGCACAAACAGACACGTATGCATTTATACAAATAAATATAGAATGCGGCGTATCTATGTATGAAAAGGATGTTGGTGATAAGTGAATTTCTGCAGCATATCAAGTTACGTAATATCAAATGTTGCTTCACAGATCCGGAGAAACAAAGAAAGAAAAAGAAAAATGCTAGTAATTTTGGGAGATGATGATTTTGTTGCAAACAGCTGTGAGACTCTCCAGTTTCAATTAACCATGCCAAATACCGTGGAATATGACACGTTTATTAGGAACGAATGCTCATAATTATTTCTGGGTAGTAATTAAATAATAGTCTGACCTTATTATTTATTTATATAAACACATAATTCGTTTAGCTTCATCAACATTTACTGCAGCTCACTTGTACAATTCTGTTAACAAAATTCACGTTTAACTCGCTTAATACCCGGTACTTCTACGACTACCATTCCCATCTCCTTCTGTTCTAATACCATCAATAAATGATGTCGGCTATTTTATGAAATTTTCTCAATTATCAGGACACTGAGAATTATGGAAGGCCAAATTTATAGAAATAAGACAATCAGTGAAACGGATAATGGTTCAAACACAAACCATCGCAGTTAACCTAGTTTGCACATGGACCAGACTCGACACTTCACTTTTCACGTTCCCAATCAATAAAATATCAAATAGGTACCATGAGTAAGTTATATTTCTATCGATGGCGCACAAACCTGTTGTATTGTGTTCAATCTTTCCAGTGTTCAAATCCTTTCTTCAGAAGAATTTAGAATAAGGAAGCATTGGAAAGGTTAGTTAAGAAAAAGGGTAAGTAGTAAGGGAGTTCAGGACATATGCTTCTGTCTTTTCATTCCCACCCATCGGTGGGTGGAATATTGAGTTAACAAGACCGTGTGCGAAATATCTTAAAGGTGTGGGCATTTTAATGTAAGTATCTTAAGGCCTGTTCCAGCCTGCTATTAAGTAATTTGTATCTCGATGTAAAGATTTGGTACATTTCTTCTATAGCTAACTCACATCTATCTCCCTCTTTTCCATACGGTTTAAGCTATGGTTCCTATCTTAAGTGGACCAGATTAGTCTGGTTACGTTCATGCTGTCTGTTTTCGTTCTATCCCTAAATGTCCAGTGGAAACATGTGTAGGTCTTCTAACTATAAAAGTATGCTGTATGACATTTAGAATAAAAGGAAATCAATGTTGAGGGTGTAACAATCTCCACATTATCTATCTCTTTGTCTGTGTCTGTCTATTAATCTATCGATCTATATTAATATATATGTACAACACAGGAAGCTTGTTTGAATTAATTCACTTTGAAAACGAGTAAGTCATGGAATTGTATCGACTAAGATGCATAACAGCATACAGAGCAATATGCAGTTACTTGAAACACAAGTTGGTCGGTGTTATATATGATGTAGAAAACTTTGTTTAATATAAAGTTATGGATGTGAATAAATTTCCACTCTTCTCTTCGTTTTCAGTTGCGTGTGTGTGTATATATATTATATATGTACGTATATATATATATATATATATATATATATATATATGTGTGTGTGTGTGGTGTGTGTGTGTGTTTGTGTGTGTGTGTGTGTGTATTTGTGTGTATGTATGTATATATATATTATGTATATATATATATTATATATATATATATTATATATATATATATATAAGTAGCTTGCTTACCAACCTCATGGTTCCGGGTTCAATCCCTCTGCGTGGCACCTTGGGCGAATGTCTTCTACTATAACGTCGGGCCGACCAAAGCTTTGTTAGTGGATTTGGTAGACGGAAACTGAAGGAAGCCCGTCGTATATATGTACATATATATATATATATATATATATATATATATATATGTATGTGCGTGTAAATGTTTGTGTGCCTGTGGTTGTTCCCCCACCATCACTTGACAACCAATAGTGGTGTTTTTACGTCTGCGGTTCGGCAAAAGAGACCGATAGAATAAGTAGTAGGCTTTCAAACAATAAGTCCTGGGGTCGATTTGCTCGAGTAAAGGCGGTGCTCCAGCATGGGTACAGTAAAATGACTGAAACAAGTAAATGAGTAAAAGAGTATGTATAGCAAATGAAAGAGAGAAGATGGAATATACGAGAATTTGTGTGTATATATATATATATATATATATATATATATATATATATATATATATATATATATATATATATATCTGTTATACGTTCTTGTCCATGTTGTATTTTTCTACATACCTTAATATATATATATATATATATATATATATGTATCTTTCCATCGTTGTTTCTGTCAGTATGTATGCATGCATATCAAGCAAACATAAGAGATACTGAAAAGTTCAGCAAATTATTGTTTTGTGTTGGGTTTTTCCCCCATAGCCATGGAAAGAGAGAGTAGAAATGCTAACTTCTCGACGTGTCTCGCGTCGAATGATTGAACGACAAGGAGAATTGTTTTGAGTTTTGCATTTATTGAATGATTGAGTGTTTATTGGTCTACGGCAGTAGATGAAATACAACACGGATAACCGCGAAACTTTATGATGTCACCTGTTGTATGAAGATATAATTGAAACCACTATATACTGTAATCAAGAAACAAAAAAAACCCAAAAAACTCATTATCATAATTCAAATTCATTTCGATATTATTAAATCAGTGTAAATATTTTAAAAAATTGAAAAAAATGTTAAGCGTCAAAAAGATGATTAGAAATATGTGTTCGGTAGGAGAAAAACTAGTAAAACAATATTTTCCTTCTTGTGAGAGATATTCGGACGTGCTGTGTATATTTTGGAGAGGATGAAAGAAAATATGGTCTCCACTGTATTTTTCTGAACGGAGGTGAAATAGTCGCCAAGTGAATGTTCAGTATTGTATATTTGTTGGTGTAGGGAAAGTGAATCGGTTTGAGAGACACCAGCTACATAAAAAAAGGATGTTAGTGAAATTAGTGTCGATGTATTTACTGTAGGAATATAAAAAATGCTAAGTAGAAATAAAAATACGTGATGAGCAAAATATTAAAGAAACATTTTCCAACATAAAAATATAAAAATATATATATACACCAAGTGAGGTTTAGGTTGATAGTGAAACAACTTACTATGGAAGGCAGTATTGATTATCGTTATCAAAAAATAACAAGATATACACCACACACACACACATATATATATGTATATATATATATGTATATTATATATATATATATATATATATTTATATATGTATGTATACATACATATATGCATGTGTATAAGTGTATCTACGTCTCTTATAAATTTGCTACAGTGCTGCAAATATTCAACATCAATTACATTTAAGTAAGTTCTGCAATAATATTTGAATACCATGGCTGTTTTAACAGAGTGTTTCTACCTCGCTTTAATGGCCGTTTTATTCTAAGAAGATAATTAACATTGTGTTCAATATTATACAATTTTTAGAATTCCTAGATAATCAAATATGTCAGGTGTCCTATGATAATAATCGGTAAGCCAGAATATTTTTTTTATTCTATAATCAAACGAGAAAAAATATTTTAACTGCATCAATACACCGCATTATCATATTATACACTAACACGCTACATACCAGTCAGAATGTGAGGGAGATACAATTAAAGACTTCTAAATTGAATAAGTTAATGGGCTATACATGCACACACGCCTACACACACATCTCGATGTATGTGTATCTGCTATATATATATATATATATATATATATATATATATATATGTGTGTGTGTGTGTGTGTGTGTGTGTGTGTGTGTGGTGTGTGTGTGTGTGTTTATAAGACTTAAGTGCTGTACGGTTAAGCGAATGGTCAAGAAACTCTTCGACACCGAGTGACATCATGGATAATTGTAAAAAACCTCGGGTAGACGTTACTTTCTGAATGAAATCAGGTAGACAGAAACTATACGGAATCCCCTCGATTGGATGGGATGCGTAACTCCGAAGTACATACATAGTGTCTTCCTTGTTTTACCTAACAATTGCTGAAAGCTTTGAGTATCTGTGGAAAGATCACTCACATTTTAACTCAATGACCAGCAAATTCAAAAACGAAGTAGATTCAAGCGATAATAAAGAATTATCTAAAATTCTGACTGCCTCCTATTTCTTAATATTTGATATCTGTACAATTCAAACAATCAACACACGCTTACACACATAAGCATGCATATTTGTATTATGCACGTATGTATGTGTGTAATGTATATATATATATATATGTGTGTGTGTGTATATATATTTACAAACACACATATATATATATACATGTGTTATATATATATATATATATATGTATATATATATGTGTGTATATATATATATATATATTATATATATATATATATATATATATATATACATACTCCGTGAACAAGTTTGTAGGACACAGGTATATTTATGTGATTAAATGATTATTTTCAGAACCATGTGGATTGGGATTTGATCTCACCGCGGGGCATTTACACAAAATAATTTTAACATTGCTTTTGGTGGTTTTTAGTTTTGCATATTTTATATCCTTTTAAAGTTTGCTCAAACTTTGGCTTGTCCTTCGCTCTTTAAGTGTTTTTGATGAAATATGCACCTAATAAACTCGCTCAATATGGCCTCAGTCTAAAGACAAAACTTTTGCAGGAGATTATAAAAACGTCGTTTAAAAGGTATTGGTTCATTGGAAAAGAAAAATATATCCTAATTTAAACAGTTGTGAGAAAAAAAAGTCGCTTACCATGACTTCAAAATTAATTACTATGATGTAAGATTCTCACTAGAAAATTATCAAAGATCTTCATGATTTTCGGTAGACATCGCGATGGGTAGGAGGACAGCTCCTGTAAAATATCTTTAAACATAATTTACCTATTGAAGAGTCTCAGATATCTTCTGGATATTAGTGAGTTTTACGTACAAAATGCGTGTTATGAAGAAATCAAGATAGAAATATTAAGGAAACACAACAGAGATTAAATTATAGGAGAGAACTCCAATCACAAAATTTTGGTATTTTCAGTCTGCATGTTTAAGAGGTGTTTCTAATAAACTTGTTTTAGTGATGAGGTTCAGAAATCAACTCGTAGAGAGGAAGGCGATTAAAATCTTTACAGAAAGATCATTATCCAAATCCTCAAGAATATTTGCTAAAGCATATTGTTCCAGATCGAGTCTGTGTTTTTGTACTGATTTTTCCTTTCGATTTGTAGTCTAGAAGGAAAAAAAGTAATTTCGAAATGTTGTCACTAGAACAAGTTCATTCTGCGAACAAGTCGATTCTACCAACAGAGAGAATGGAGTCATATGTGAAATTTCTTGAAATTTCTTTGACTTGTGGGCTTCATTCGTATATAAGTATTCTAAAATCGTTTTCCTAAGCCACATTTTCTGCCAACTAGTTAATTTCCCCACTAGTTAAGTGTTGTTCAAAGATACTTGATATAAGATTAAAATTACTAGTATTAATAACTAGTAATAACAAGATTTACTTTCTTACATAATTAGAAAAAAAAGAGGTCGTATTTGTTAGTTAATTTTTGAACAACTTCTTACTTTTATTTAGTCTACGAACCAATCAGATATTTCCCTCCGTGTTATCAGAATGTTTGTGTGCGTTTGCGTTTGTCTCCATCTCTGTTTTTCTTTTCCTCTCTTATTCTTTTCTTCATATTTTCTGTTACTTGTCTTCCTTCTCTTCGTCATTCTCTACATGCATGTACTTCTCTCTTGTCTCTTTTTCAATAGATTCAGCTCTGTCATTTACGTAATTCTTTCAGTTACATTTTCTTATTCTATTTCACACATTTCCTAACAAAAATACACCCTTTTCTCCTTAAGGCTAAAGTCACTATATGTATAAATTGTTGTTGTAGATCTTCAAACACCCTTTCTCTTACCATCTTTTCTTTCACTATATTCTCTCTGCTATTTCTCTTTATATCTCTATTTTTTCTTTCTTGTCTGTTTTTCTTTTCGTGTCCCTCTTCTTCATCTCTCTGTCTTCGTCCATATTTTCCCACTTGTCTCACTCTTTGTTAGACTGCGCCTTATATTTCTAGTCTTATCTCTAATTCCTTTTGTTAGCCATTAAATAGATTTAATGCTACATTCTACATTTTAGAATCTCTGCAGTTATAAGTCACATTTGTTTCCAAAATATATAACCGCTACATTAGACTGTAATTCATTACAAATATATCAGTCATAGCGAACAATGTTGACGAGAAACTCAGAGTAAAATCGGTGCAGAATCTCCTACTTATTTTTATAATTATACTTACATATTTACATACATATATAAACACAAGAACTTTCATCTGCACACACACATAGACATATATGTGTGTGTGCTTGTACATACGTATGTGTTATAAACACGTACATGCATATATGTGTGTGCTCTAAATATATACATACACAACACACAGCTCCACCTAAACACACAATCATTTATTTGCTTCCATTGTTTTGTTATGTTTTTATTGTAGCCGAGGTAATTGGCTTTTTGTGCTGGCCATAAGCTAAGCATTTACTGCGATAGTCTCCATTTATCTGTTAACAACATAGATGTTGGTTGTGTATGGTGGAAAGATTCGAGTCAGATAACAAGCAAGAGAGGTGGGGAATAACAACGAAAAACAACGGAAATATACATACAAAATATTTATAAAAAAATGTGTTCAGAGAGATTAAATAATTTCATATATTACTAATAGATTTACTACAGACAAAACTAATAAATTCAAAGCTTACTTTGTGCGAGTGTATGTGTGTGTGTGTGTGTGTGTGTGTGTGTGTGTGTGTGTGTATGTGTGTGTGTGTGTTTGCGGAGGTGTGTGGTGGTTGGTTTGGCCGTATTTTAAATTGGTTGTCTGGTGTCGGATTAGAGTTAACTCCCCATAATATCTCGTGATCTGTGACTAGAATGGGGAATATACTTAGCTATTGAAATAAAGCGATGACTTTGATGCTACTGATATTGTGACCTTCACCCAACACCATCAGCTGCAACTGAGACGTAGACTATCAATAAACATTTTAATTGCAGGCAAATACTAGACACAAGTTCACTGTAACTGGCAAGTCTTCAATGGAGTCTCACAGAGATCGCTTTACAACGCACATGCGCGCGTTGCATACATACACATACGAACACAATTTAATGGCGATAGGAGAATTAACCAGGACTGCCTTGTGCAAGAAATAAATATATTTAAGTGGTGTTTAGCATCACTAATAATAGATCACACACCCTTAACACAAATATTTAGGTCTGCACAAAAAGTCAAGGGAGAAAACTCTGAAAGGAAATGACAAATAACTGAATGTCGGAATGTAGGTGTTCCTGCAGCCATATGATCAGTGACACTCCAGCAGTGACCACCTTCACATACCTCTAAAATGCAATACACCAAATCATTTCACAGATGGAATACTCTTGCTCATTGGTTTATTGGATCAGACCTGGGGTTAAACAATAGCATTGAGAACAACGAATGGTATCCAGAAATAAACTGGTTGGTACAGAATGTGGAATGTGGCTTGAGAGTCAGTTTGTGTGTCATGTCATCGTATACTGCATTACAAGGAGGGGAGTGGATGTGGGCAGTGTCTAGAATAAGAATTCTCTTGGTTGTTTTTAAATATTTAATCTTGAGCGGCTTGGAAACCGCTTGCATGTGTAAGTATGACACCAGGAGAGAATGCGTACCGTTTCTGAGCTTCCCTTTCATTGATGTGACACTCCCCCTACTGGTTCGACTAACAAGTGTTTCGCCTCAAGTCCAACTCTCCAACTAGATATCATCTCTTTCCAGCCATATCTCTTTCAAGATGACATTTGTTAGCCGATGGTTCACATCACTTGTTATCTATCACCGATCAAGAATAATGTGACGATACACATCTACTACTACTGCTACTATTACTACTGCTACTACTGCTGGTGTTGCTGCTGCTTGCACTGCCACTACTACTAGACTACGACGGAGACGATGACAACAACGGGTCTTGCTCGGGTGGAGCCTCGGATTAGGACGCTCACATACGTGGAATTTTTTTCCCTTTTGACAGCGACTTTTCCGATTTTGTTTTTATTTCATCACGCCCTTTGAAATTAAAAGGAGCATCTTTTCATGAAAAGATTTTTTAATTTCTGTTTTTTAATGGCGGTGCCCCAGCATGGTCACAGCTTGTGAGCTGAAACTAAATAAAATAAAATAAATAAAATAACATAAAATAAAATTCATGAAATTGCTTTCAACTTCCCCATCATCACCCTCCTCCAGATCGATTTTAGCCAATTACTTTGGCACTACGCCTTTAAAAACCATGGGATGAGCCTTTTTGGTAAAGAAAAAATATGTAGTCATTTTCAGACAAAAAGTGTTGTGAGTTAAGAGAGACATGGTTGTTGTTTTTAGCACATCCCACGACCACTCTGACATGTATTGATGTTTTTCAAAATTTGTCTCCCTATAAACACATTTATGCTAATAAAAAAAAATGAGGTGGCGGTAAATATTATAAATTTATGATAATTGCCTCCTCCGCATTGTTTCTGTCTATAATTATTTCTGAGGAGGTCATTACTAAAATTTATCCACAGTGATTTAAAAAAGAAGTATGTAAAAGATCATTTATTTTAATAGCATGTTTTTCTGTTAGTAAATGTCTTTTCTTACAATCACCAACACACACACACGTACACACACACACACACACACACACACACACCCTCGTTTTGTTCGCTGGAGGTAAAATTTAGAGTACAATGATTATTGTTTTGTTATTTGTTGCTTAAATCCCAGCAATGGACACGTGTTACTTCCACATCACTGTTCCTTCAAATGTATTAATGAGAAGAAAAATATTGGAAAACTTATCACCTGAAAGAGGAGACGATTTAGCCGACCACAGCGGGAGAATATGAACTCAAAGCGCAAAGAGCCTGTACGAATATCACGTCTGTTGCTCTGACAACTGTCTCTGTTTGATGTCTCGAATCGTATCAGCAGCGACATAACAAGACGAACAATAGATATTATTTTGCATTATAACCCATTCCATTTCTCTTTAAACAATGCTTGTGCCTCAATAGAATTACACGACTTATACAGAAATAGTAGTCAAATCCTACAATCTTTCAAAAGTAAACGGACATACAAGAATCATGTAATCCAAGATACACTACATTAAAATGAGATAGTCATGGATGGCACGTCTATGATCAGATACATCAGGGTCCATCTGATGCTCTGCAACAACAATGCTTGTTACATTTCTACATCGGTCCGTTGTGTCTCATACTGCACAATGCATTACGACTACATCGCACTCTACTGCACTCTGCTGCATAATACTTGAAATAAAAACAACAAAATATAAAAGTTAGTCTGTCACTTCAGATTATTGTACTCACATCTATTCCAGAGAACCATTTATAACAGCAACAACAACAACAACAGCAGCAGCAGCACAAACAACAAAAATAACAAGAGCACTCGTGATGAAATTCAATTTGAATATTCGATCACAGCCAGAGAATAAAGATCTGTATCATGTCCACTTGGAGATCGTAACATTTCTTTTAAATACGCACACATGTACACATGCAAGTATATACACACACGTGCACATTCTCTGTATACGCATATAAATACATATATTTATGTATATATATATATATATATATATATATATATATATATGTATATATAGATAGATAGATAGATAGATAGATAGGTACATACATACATACATACATACATACATACATACATACATACATACTACATACATACATACATACATGTGTCAACATTTATGTACCTATGCCTTCATACAGATATAGATATCTGTATATTCACGTATTCAGCATATTCATCATATTCATACACACACACACACACACACGCACAAGCGTGCATACACAGTTACATATATATATATACATATTCATAAATTCAAAGATTACAGGAACGGTCATGTGGTTAAGAAGTTCATGTTGCATCTGAAATGAATAAATTAATAAAAGAATAAGAAAACATATGCACATCCATATATATACATTCGCACACGTATAATGTATATATATTTGCTTATATGCAGACACACTCACGCATGCATATATATATAAATATATATGAATAGAACAAGCACTTCGACAAACTTCAAACTAGTTTTGCCAGACTAATAGCTTTCGCTGTCATACTTTGAGTTCCATTTCAGACAACATTTAACAACTGTGCATCGGTTATAATGGCCGATATACACCACACTTTGCTTGCTCCATCTTTTATCTAATATATACATACATAGATACAAACATGTATCTACTACAGAGCAGCAAGAAAATTCATTCCATAAACCGAGTGCTCAAAAATGATTTGAATAACTGCAGGACGGTTGTGAACGCCTGGAGAATCGTTTGCTTTGTTTTGTGACCTCCCATGGGAAATCAGAAGTACTAGATTTGTAAGCTTCAGCTAAGAAGGGGAAGAGAAACGGTCTGCATACCGCAAAAAAGAAAACAAGATTATGCATGATTTTCCCCCGTAAACTTGAAGACGACGATAAGTATTCGTTTGATGAGAAGTCTCTCTTTGGCGTAAACCAATATATCACATCGCATCTCGAAAGTTACGCTTTTGCAATCTAAAAGCAGAAGATAAGCAACGAGATACTGATGTCCTTCAAATGAAAAGAGTTTCATCTGCAAATGCCAAGTATGTCCTTCTTCTTGTGTGGTGGGCATAAACGCATGCAATCGGTTGTTGTACAAAAATGCAATCAAGGTACTCCCTCTTGCTACAACAAGATGTTCTTGCTAAGACAAAAGACAATTACGTCTGTAGAAAAGAAATGTCTTAAGATAATAATAAAATACCTCTGCTATTAAATACATAAATATCAGAGCAAATATACAATCGTGGAAGATTCTTGACAACGTTTTTATAAACTGTGAACAAAACAATCGAGAAATAGTTTAGAAACCGAAAAGAAAAATCATAATGAGTTAACTGACGTGTAGTTGTGAGCATATTGACCAAACTCAGTGAGAAGGAAAATATTTACGAACAACTGTTTCGAAATACGCCGCTCGTCGAAACTGATTGTCATTTCAGGTTTATACCAACAATTAATGATGTATGTCACGCTATTAGCAAATGTAATAGTGTTAATAGGGAGAAAAAAAACTAGGAAGTGACCAGTTAACCCACAATCTACTCCAATATGTAAACAGAACAGTAAAACCATACGACATATCTAATATTTAACTGGTAACTATTAGTGATATTATTCAACGATGACATTTTCTTGCTTTATAACAAACGTGGTCCTTTTTTCAAGGAAGTCTTCTAATAAATGAAAGAAAGATGAAGACATAAATATATGAATTCATGCATACATATACACATACACATTCAATTATTTCAGTCCTTCCACTGTGATGATACTAAGGTCTGCCTCGGTGGTCTTAGCTAGAATAGGGACACATATGTGTGCGTAAATACTAGACTGAGGAAGCAATTTACGTAACATACTGGTAAATTCTTTCTAGACTAATGCGATGATAAACTGGAGGACGTGGAAGTCAACTTCATGTGTGTGTGCGTGTGTGTGTGCAATTGAGGTAGTACTCGATTATTGCAAAGGCCTATAAAGGTCAAAAATATACGTGGCGTTGTCGTTGGCCACTGCTAGGTCGAATGTTCGTCTCTCTAAGGTGTTTATTGTGTTTTTAACACTGCTCGTGTTATCTCAGGACAAATACCCCAGGAACTGGCTTATCGACAGTGTAATATACATTACGTATGACATACAGAGTGTTTGAACCCTTACTACTGCCAACACTACCGTCATCGTCATCTCAACACGCGCATCATTCCTACCAGCTTTTCAAATATCAAATCTACAGTGAAGTCATTTTATCAAGGTTTGTAAATATTTCATATTCGAAATTCAACCAATTGAATTCAGATTTTATTCTTTCTTTCATTTTACATTTTTTTAATTCCGAGTTCTGAATGCTGTACAAAATTTTTGAATGTTTTTGAATTCCCAAGAATGCATTTTCAAAGGTAAAACTTGGTTCTACTGTTTTGACGTGTTGTGATAGGTTATGATTCTGTAACGTCTCATGTGGTGTCATGTGAAGACATGATGTAATGAGTTGTATTTCTAGATGCAACATCATGTGACATGATAGAACATCACCCGATCACAAAGCATCTCTCTCCGACACTTCGAATTTGTTTATATATACATACATATGTATGTATCTCTCTATATATAAATACACACATACACCCACACTCATACACACACGTGTATACACGTCAAATAATGTAGTCTTGATGGCGATGAGGATAATGGAGATTAAGACACAAATTTAGTGATGACGAAAACGACGAACAATGATGATGATGATGATGGTGATACCTATTGTGATTGCTGTTCCTAATTAAATCAGTATTGGCAACAACCTCAATTATAGTCATTATTATTTATTATAGCAAGAATAATTACGAAAGCAACTCCGTGCAATAATGAAATTATCAATCAACAGGTAAATTCTAAACAGGAAATCATCATAACATACTTAATAATTTCAATATATAAGACCAGATGGGTTTCTTATCATCATCATCATTATTGTTATGATTGTGTGAGAGAACAGCGCATGCCAACAGAGTGGCACTGGGATACAAATATACGAATGCCTATATACTCACCATGCCTACCCGTCTCATGAGGGTACACCAGGCGCATGCATCACAACCATATGTGTGCACCATGGTGATCTCATATCAAGATAGACAGCGCTTGACCGGTGAGGCTCAGTTAGAATTTTCTTCAGATCGATTAGCAAAAGGACATGCTCAACTGGTTATGGTCGAGCAACTGACCAGCAAGTCTGTGGTACTGAGTATATTTGCTGTAGCCTTACTATTATTATTATTATTATTATTGTTATTATTATTATTATTATTACTATTCTTCTTCTTATTATTATTACTATTATTATCATCATCATCATCATCATTATTATTATTATTATTATTATTATTATTATTATTATTATTATTATTATTATTATTGCCTTTGTACAGCTTCTAATGTTGTTCACTACCAGTGAATAAGATAACACCTCTTATTTTTCGAGCACCCTCCGGAGTATTCGAGCGGTTCCAAACAGTGCCGATTTCTGCAAGTGCTCCAAAATTATTGAAGCCCATATTTTTCCATGTACTTCAAGGTTTTTACTCACTGTTCCCAGGGCTCTGACAATTATTGGTACTATTACCACCTTTTTCATCGACCACAACAGCTTAACCTCCCCAAGCTACCCTGTCATATCTACCGACTTTTCTTACTTCCTTATTATTATTATTATTATTATTATTATTATTATTATTATTATTTATTATTATTATTATTATTATTATTATTATTATTATTATTCTATGTTTGACTTTTGCTTTATATTTGTACAAGTTGGCTCCAAGTCTCACCCAAAGACCTCAAGAGACAACAGGGTTGGAAGTTCATTTGTTGTTATGCCTAGTGTGCCATATATTTGGGGGTGGGGATGTTGTACTAATGAATGTCTAAAAAAAAAAGTTTTTTTTTTTTTTTTTTTAAACCGAAAATTATGTTTGTTTTAAACCTTGAGATTACATAGAGAGTATTTTGCGTAGGATATGAGCAGTTCCCATGAGAACTATCTTTTGAACTTCTGCCATTTTGGGGTTTCCTGGTATCTGAGTTAGGTAGCTATCAGCCCCTTTTGCTATCATTCCCAGGGCACCTATGACAACAGGTATTGTTTTAGTCTTCAGCTTCCACATTTTGCTGATTTCTATTTCAAGATCTTTATATTTGCTCAGTTTTTGGTAGGTCTTGACAGATACGTTTATATCGATTGGGACAGTCATATCAATGAGGAGGCATGTTCTTTGTTTGAAGTTTTTCAATATGATGTCTGGCCTATTTGCATCTATCTTCCTGTCAGTTTGAATGGCGAAGTTCCAGAGGAGTGAGATGTGGTCATATTCAAGCACTGGGGGTGGTTTGTGTTCCCACCAGTTTTTTTCATGGGGCAAATCCAGGTTTTTACAGATTACCCAGTGAATATATTGTGCAGCTCTATCGTGCCTGTTGAGATACTCTGTAGGCGCTAGAAGACTGCACTTGGAGACCACATGGTCAATGGTTTCATTTTGTTGCTTGCATACACGACACGTTGGACTGCTTCTGATCTTTAATATGTTGGCCTGGTAGTTTCTTGTTGGTAGGCATTGATCTTGAGCTGCTATGATAAACCCCTCTGTTTCAGATTTTAAGCCAGAGGCCATTAGCCATTGATGGGTCAGGGCTTTGTCGATATCTGCATTATTCGCTCTCTTTGGGTATTTGCCATAGAGAGGTTTTTCTTGCCATTTATTATTCAGAATATCTAAGGCCGCAGTTTTGGCACGGGTTTTCATGCGCCTAGCTTTTTCTGTGCTTGTTTCTTGTATATCTATCTCTAATTCCGAAATTGGTTGTATTCGGAATTCACTTAGATATTCCTTTGCCTGTTTTGTGACTGAGTATGATGCTTTCTTGTTTTCATGTTTTGAGACAAGTTTTAACATCCAGTCCTCAGAGTTTTTCAGGTAGGTGTCTAGGCCAATTGTAGCAATCTTCATTGTTATTGCCAGTTGCAAAAGACCACGGCCTCCCTCTTTTCTTGGCAGATAGAGTCGTTCTGTATCTGCCTTAGGGTGGTGCATTCTATGCATTGTCAACAGTTTCCTTATTTTTCTGTCGAGCTGACATATTTCAGTAATTGACCAGTTAACAATATTGAAACTGTAAGTCACGACTGGTATAGCTAATGCATTGATTGCTTCGATCCTGTTTCTTGCATTCAGCTCTGTCTTGAGTATTGCTCTCACTCTTCGATAGCATTCTTTCATGATCCTTTCCTTCATCTCTGAATGCCTTATTCCGTTCCCTTCAATTACCCCTAGGTACTTGTAGCTCTCCGCTGGGTCTAGTTCTTTTATGACATTCTGTTGGTCAAGGTTAACGTTAGATGTTTCTGTCATTTTTCCTTTGATAAAGGTAGCCTTTGCACATTTATCGAGGCCGAATTGCATTCTGATGTCGTCACTGAATTGTTTGACTATCGCTAGTAAGCCCTTGAGTTGTTGATCATTTTTTGCAAAAAGCTTTAAATCATCCATGTAAACGAGATGATTTATATTTTTATCAAACATTTTATACCCGTACTGCGCGTCATTGAGCAGCTTTCAGAGAGGTATTAAGGATAAACAAAAGAGAAGTGGTGACAGTGAGTCACCCTGGAAAATGCCACACGAAATTTTTACATCACCAGCATTTAGGGATTCACTGTCACTGTTCAGAGTTAGTGTGGTTCTCCATGATCTCATACTTACAGTCAAGAAGTTTCGCAGAGTTGGTGCTATCTTATACATTTCAAGGCATTTCCTAATCCAGCTATGTGGTAGGCTATCAAAAGCCTTTTTATAGTCTATCCAGGCTATTGATAAGTTTTTGTGTCGTTTGTGACAATCTTCTAAGATCATCTTATTGATGAGTAGTTGGACTTTACAGCCGTAGGATCCACGTTTACATCCTTTCTATTCATTAGGGAATATGCTGCTGTCTGTTAAAAAACTATAGGTATATTCCGTCAGGACAGATGTTAGTGTTTTGTACATAGTTGTTAAGCAGGTTATGGGTCTATAGTTTTTTGGTTCATTTGTTTCTTCACTTTTTGTCTACCCCCAGGTTCCATGGACAGGGTTTTCTGACGCTCCTTCCGTTCTTTTATGCAAATACTCCAGATAAAATTTCATTTTGGTAGTCACTGAATGGGATTATGTCGGCAAGAGAGAGGAAAGACTACATCATCGTATTAAAAAGCTGAAATACATTAATAACAACAACAACGACTACAACAACAGCAACGACTGGAGGTGCAATGGTCCAATGGTCAGGGCAGTGGACTCGTCGTCGTAAGAACGCGGTTTCGATTCCCAGACCGGGCATTGTGAGTGTTTATTGAGCAAAAACACCTAAGTTCCACGAGGTACCACCACAACTTTCTCTCACTTTTTCTTCCTGCTTTTGCCACAAAACAGGGAAACCATGGTGTAACCCACTATAATGTGATAAACTTTCAGACCGTATTCAAGATTGCGAATCCTCTGTACCCCAGGATGGTTCAGTTCTCCACCCGTTAAAAGCCACCGTTTACGGAATGAGGATAGCAACGTAGCTTTCGCGCCCGTGCAACCGCCAGTCTATCGCGTGTGGTGTTTCGATCTCCAAGTTGCACACGCGTTCTTACTTGCTTAGAGTAGGCTTGAATTAGAGATTATTCTTTGTGGCTAATTAGTCCTGACTGGAAGAAGAAGAACAACAGCAACGACTTCGACATCAAAAATTGCAACAACAACAACAATAATGAAGAAGAAAAAATGTCTTGTAATTGATGCTACAATCCCAAAATATTACAACATATGTCTAAAAGAAACGGAGAATCTCAAATAACACAAAGATCTGGAAACAGAAATAGGCCGCATGTGGAGCCTGAAAACAAACAATCCCTATAATAATAGATACAGTTGGTATGATTAAGAAATGCTGAAACAATACATAGCCAAAACACCAGGATTTACGAATGTATATAACGTACACAAAATAGGACAACTTGGCACTTTACCAATCCTAAGTGAAGCACTTTCCATACAGTGAAAATACGAACCCCATAATGAACCTCAGCACATACCCGAGAGGCACACAGTTGGACTCATTTGTGCAGTGAAGGCACGTAATAAAAATGAAGTGACTGAATAATAATAATAATAATAATAATAATAATAATAATAATAATAATAATAATAATAATAATAATAATAATAATAATAATAATAATAATAATGATAATAATGATAATAATGATAATAATGATAATAATAATAATAATAATAATAATAATAATAATAATAATAATAATAATAATAATAATAATAAAATGATGATGCTAAGATTCTCTCTGGTCGAACACAACTTCTCTAGTCACAAACAATACAGAACAGCCCTTCCTTAATTTTTCTTAAGCCTAATAGTAGTAAACATCTGAACTTTTTTTGACCGACAGGACCCCACCTAAAAATAAAAATAAAAAAAAATATCACTGATGGTGATGGTGATGATGGTGATGATGATAATAATGATAGTAATAGTGCTGATAATATATCTATCTATCTACACACACACTCAAAGGGTTCAACCAACACAAAGAAAGTATTATTTGACAGGCAAGAACTCTGGTGTTGAAGACAGTCAGCCAGCCAACCACCAAGCCAGCCAACGAGACAGACAGACACTACTGTGATGGTGATAATGAAAAAAAACAAAAATAACAATAATAAGATACTGCTGTGACTTCACATAAAACAATATCATTGATGATGATGGTGGTGATGGTGATGGTGATGATGATAATGATGATGGTAATGGTGGTGATAATGATGATAGTGATGGTAATGGTGATGATAATAACAATAATAAGCCGACTACGGCTGCTATAATGGTACGATTATAATTGTAACGGCAATGATGGCCGTCTCCCCACGAGCCAATCAAAGCTAAAAAGTGATAACATTATCGTAGCACCAAAATGTTTTTGGAAACTAAAAGGAAAACTAAATCAGTATACCAAATCGCTTGTCCTATGGTTAATCTGGAAGCGCGTCCCCCAGGGAAGAGCCAGCCTGGGATCGAAAAGTCATCAACTGGCACAAACTCTTCTCCGAATACGGACATGGATGGTCACTTGAACGGGAAATCCCCCAACTCGAGCCCTCCAAGTTCACCACCACAACCACCACAGAAAGCGGAACAAATGGACCCGAGAAGAGTATAAAGAAGTAATATACGCTTATTACTATGCATTAGGTAGGCCATCTCAAGAGAGACACACCGCAAACTCTTACAGTATATGGAGAACACGGAATCAAGACAATAGGCCCTATTTGGACGAGAACAAATTAGCAAGTGTGAGGAAGGATATCCTTAGAAATAACAGACTCACAGACAGTGAAATAAGCGCGATCAAGCACGCAACGGAAAATGACATAAATATGAGACACAAAGGAAATGAAGAATCAGATGAACAGTATAGCCCGCCACGAGGCTTAATTGAAAGACTGCCATCTGACCAAAGTACGCAAAGGCCTGAAGATACAAGAAATTCTATTGTACCTGTTAAAAATAGCCAGGAAAACGAAAAGACAACAGTAACTGAAGATCTCGCATTTGCTGAAGAACACAGAGAGTCTATGGCAGAAATGAGGCAGAAAATCCTGAATACGCTTGAAGTTGTAAGACATACAAGTATGAATGATAGAGAACCACTTCATAAACTCTCAAATACAAACCAAATTAAAAAACAAATCCAAATTGGCAACTATGTAAAAAATGAAATAATACGAGAATTAAAACCTGATTTTACTGAGTTAAATGAAATTATTTACGCTTCTGCTAGGGCAATTGAAACCAGCTGTATGCCCCCGAAAAACAAAGAAAACAAAACCTGGGAAGAAATCAAACCTGGAGAAGTAAAATTGAAAAAGAGATTGAATTTATGAAAGGGGAAATATCAATATTAAATGAACTAATATGTGGAAATGATGTAAGATCCAGAACAGGAAGAAAGATGAACAGAAAATTTGGATCCTCACCAAGAGAAGAACTGATATCAATAAAAGAAACGCTGAAACAAAAAGTCCAAGCAAAAGCCCAAAGAATACGAAGATTTGAGAAGAGAAACAAGTTTTACAAGCAAAATAACTTGTTCACATCCAATGCCAAAAAATTCTACAGAGAAATAGGGAAGGAGAAAGTAACCGTTAAAGACCTCCCTCCCATGGAAGAAGTTCAAAACTTTTGGAAAAGGATTTGGAGTGACAAGAAGACGTACAACATAAATGCAGACTGGATTATACAAACTGAAGGATCCTACCAAAATTTACAACAACAAGCATGGGAAGACATCACAATAGCAGACCTAAGAAAGGCACTCACGAAGGCCCATAATTGGAAATCCCCCGGTAAAGATAGGGTGCCGAATTTCTGGCTCGCATCGCTCCCATGCGCACACGGTAAGCTAGTTCAGCTGCTCAATGGAATTATGGGAGACCCAAAGAAAACACCTGAATGGTTAGCAAGTGGCATTACTTACCTACTCCCAAAGAATAACGAAACCAACCTTCCAAAAAACTATCGGCCTATAACCTGTCTATCCACCACGTATAAAATCCTAACATCTATCCTGGCAGAGAAAACATATGCATTCATGGAGAAGAACGATATTTTCCCCATTGAACAAAAAGGGTGCCGCCGAGGCTCTTACGGATGCAAAGATCAACTGCTAATCAATCGTATGATCCTTGAGAACTGTCACAACAAGCGCAGAAAACTCAGCACCGCATGGATTGACTATAAAAAGGCCTTCGACAGTATACCGCATCCATGGATCTTGAGATAGCTGGACATCTTAAAAATTTCCCCTGTGATTTCAAACTTCCTGAAGCACAATATGTCGTTGTGGAATACGAATCTCCAATTATACCACTCTAATGGAGTACTTGCCTCAGAAAATATAAACATCAACTGTGGAATTTTTCAATGTGACTCACTTTCACCTTTAATATTCTGCATAGCCCTAATACCCCTTACAAGTGAATTAAACAGAACAGGGTATGGGTATAAAATTGCCAATAAAAAAATAAGCCATCTATTTTATATGGATGACTTAAAACTTTATGGTAAAGACAATAATGAACTTGAAGGCCTATTGCGCACCGTGAAAGCATTCAGCGATGACATCGGGATGGAGTTTGGACTTGAGAAGTGTGCCAAGGCCACTTTCCAGAAAGGGAAAGTGAAGACCACAAATTCAGTCGTGTTAGATGTTGACACAGTCATAAGAGAGCTTGAGCAAGAACAAACATACAAATATTTAGGGATAAATGAAGGCTCTGGTATTCAGCATGCAAGCATGAAAGGCAAAATCAGGAAGGAATGTTATAGGAGAGTTCGTGCAGTCCTGAAATCTGAACTAAATGCACGTAACAAGGTGTTAGCTATAAATTCCTTAGCAGTTCCAGTTGTTACTTATAGCTACAATGTGTTGAACTGGAATATGAGTGAAGTAAAGAATATAGACAGGAAAATACGCAAGCTGCTGAGTTGTAATAGGATGCACCACCCAAAGGCAGACGTAGATCGCCTTTACCTTCCCAGAGCCCAAGGAGGTCGAGGTCTGATCCAATTTGAACTAGCTTACAAAACAACCACAATTGGACTGGCCAAATATCTCGAAATATCGAATGACTGGATGCTAAAGCTCGTGGAAAATCACGAGAGACGAAAGAAGCTTCATTCTATCATAAAGGAAAGCAAAAAATTTGCTATTGATCTCGTGCAGGATACCCAAACTGAACAACCCGAGGGAAGTACGGCAACTATTGTTGCAAAGAAGGTGAAAATGATGGCAATGAAAAAAGCGCACGAGCAATTGGCTGATAGGTGGGAGGAGAAACCTCTGCACGGCAAATATGTGACCCGCAGCAAACAAGTTGATGTTGACCAGAAGCAAACCCATCAGTGGCTATGGAGCTCAGGGCTAAAAGCAGAGAGCGAAGGTTTCATCCTGGCTGCTCAAGATCAAAGCCTATTAACTCGGAACTACCAGGCCAATGTGATGAAAAATGGAGCAGACCCAAAATGCCGATTCTGCAACGACATGATTGAAACAGTGGACCACCTAATCTCTGGATGTAAAGTCTTAGCACCAGTGGAGTATAAATTAAGACATGACAGAGTTGGCCAATATCTCCACTGGCTAATAAGTCGACATTACAATATCAAAACTGCCGACAAGTGGTATAATCACCACCCTGAGGCTGTAACTGAAGGAGAAAATGTAACCATTCTGTGGGACTTTCCAGTACATACAGACCGAACCATCAAGGCCAATAAACCAGATATTGTTGTGAAAGACCAAAACAATAAAGTTTGCGTATTGATCGACATGAGCATCCCCTGTGATCATAATATCTCAGCGAAAGAGTTTGACAAGCTCAGAAGATATAAAGACCTACTCATTGAAATCGAGAAAATGTGGCATCTCAAGGCGGTTACAATACCAGTGATCGTAGGAGCACTAGGAATGATCAAGAAGGGAACCGAAAATTATATGAGAATGATCCCTGGCTTACCATCCCTGCAAGAAGTGCAAAAGATTGTCTTAACTGGTACATCACACGTATTGAGAAGAGCATTGTCGATGTGAGAACTGTTGCTGCTCATGTATTTTAATTTAACTTTAAAAAAAAAAAATGAACGAACTACTGAGTTTGGTTTAATGGCCTACCAATGTATACTATGAGTTTCTTTGCCCTAGGAGTCGGGAAGACACTCGGCAAGAAATGATAGCAAATTTGAAAGAAGAAGAAAAAAAAGTAATAATAATAATAATAAGGTAGTTCACAAGACTACCAAACCTACAAAAATACAAAAATTTATGAAAAAATATAATATGAAAACTATACTTGATATTGATGCCACCATAGAACCATCAAGCAAAAGGTATCTGCTAAAGCTGCCCGCAAAGCGAGGTAAGAAAAGCGTGTTAGATTCTTCAAGGACAACAACATGCTCAAAATTAACCCCAAAAACTTTTACAGGAAGATAGGAAAAACACCAGTTACTGTAAAGTCTGTACCATCAAAAGAAGAAGTGCAGGGAATTTGGAATAAAATCTGGGCAGAAGAAAAAACACATAACGAAAAGGCCCCTGGATTGACAGAACTAGACTCCTTAGAAGAGAAAAAGTGGGAGGGTATCAAGGTAGAAGATATAAGATCTGCTCTCAGGAGGTCAAGCAAATGGAAGTCTCCCGGAAAGGATAAAATTCCTAACTTCTGGTTGAATGCCTTCCCAGAGAGCCATGAACTGCTAACAGAACTTTACAATGATGTTTTGCAACACCCTAGTAGGATGCCTCCTTGTCTAGTTAATGGGTTAACATTCCTGCTTACAAAAAGTGAAGAAACAAATGAACCCAAAAACTATAGACCCATAACCTGCTTAACAACTATGTATAAAACGCTAACATCTGTCCTGACGGAATATACCTAAAGTTTTTTAATAGACAGCAGCATATTCCCTAATGAACAGAAAGAATGTAAACGTGGATCCTATGGTTGTAAAGATCAACTACTCATCAATAAGATGATCTTAGAAGATTGTCACAAACGACACAAAAACTTGTCAATAGCCTGGATAGACTACAAAAAGGCTTTTGATAGCCTGCCACATAGCTGGATTAAGAAATGCCTGGAAATGTATAAAATAGCACCTACTCTGCGAATCTTTTTGTCTGTAAGTATGAGATCATGGAGAACCACACTAACTTTGAACAGTGACAATGAATCTCTAAATGCTGGTGACGTAAAAATTTCATGTGGCATTTTCCAGGGTGACTCACTGTCACCACTCCTCTTTTGTTTAGCCTTAATACCTCTCTCAAAACTGCTCAATGACGCGCAGTACGGATATAAAATGTTTGATAAAAATATAAATCATCTCATTTACATGGATGATTTAAAGCTCTTTGCAAAAAATGATCAACAACTCAAGGGCTTACTAGCGATTATCAAACAATTTAGTGATGACATCAGAATGCAATTTGGCCTCGATAAATGTGCAAAAGCTGCCTTTATCAAAGGAAAAATGACAGAAACATCCAACGTTAACCTTGACCAGCAGAATGTCATAAAAGAACTAGACCCAGCGGAGAGCTACAAGTACCTAGGGGTAATTGAAGGGAACGGAATAAGGCATTCAGAGATGAAGGAAAGGATCAGGAGAGAATGTTATCGAAGAGTGAGAGCAATACTCAAGACAGAGCTGAATGCAAGAAACAGGATTGAAGCGATCAATGCATTAGCTATACCAGTCGTGACTTACAGTTTCAATATCGTTAACTGGTCGATTACTGAAATACGTAATCTTGACAGAAAAATACGAAAACTGTTGACAATGCATAGAATGCACCACCCTAAGGCAGATATAGAACAACTTTATCTGCCAACAAAAGAAGGAGGCCGTGGACTCTTACAATTGGCAATAACAATGAAGATTGCTACAATTGGCCTAGACACCTACCCTGAAAAACTCTGAGGACTGGATATTAAAACTTGTCTCAAAACATGAAAACAAGAAAGCATCATACTCAGTAACAAAACAGGCAAAGGAATATCTAATTGAATTCCGAATACAACAAATTTCGGAATTAGACATATAAGAAACAAGCACAGGAAAAACTAAATGCATGAAAACCCGTGCTAAGACTGCTGCCTTAGATATTCTGAATGATAAATGGCAAGAAAAACCTCTCTATGGCAAATACCTAAAGAGAGCGAATAATGCAGATGTAGACAAAGCCCTGACCCATCAATGGCTAATGGCATCTAGCTTAAAATCTGAAACAGAGGGATTTATCATAGCAGCTCAAGATTTGCCACATGAAAAAACTGGTGGGAACACAAACCACCTCCAGTGCTTGAATATGACCACATCTCATTCCTCTGGAACTTCACCATTCAAACTGACAGAAAGATAGATGCAAATAGGCCAGACATCATATTGAAAGACTTCAGACAAAGAACATGCCTCCTCATTGATATGACTGTCCCAAGCGATATAAACGTATCTGTCAAGACCTACCAAAAACTGAGCAAATATAAAGATCTTGAAATAGAAATCAGCAAAATGTGGAAGCTGAAGACTAAAACAATACCTGTTGTCATAGGTGCCCTGGGAATGATAGCGAAAGGGGCTGATTGCTACCCAACTCAGATACCAGGAAACCCCAAAATGGCAAAAATTCAAAAGATAGTGCTCATGGGAACTGCTCATATCCTACGCAAAATACTTTCTATGTAATCTCAAGGTTTAAAACAAACATATTTTTTTTAGACATTCATTAGCACAACACCAAAAAAAAAACCCCAAATATATGGCACACTAGGCATAACAACAACGTGAACTTCCAACCTGTTGTCTCTTGAGGTCTCTTGGTGAGACTTGGAGCCAACTTGTACAAATATAAAGCAAAAGTCAAACATAGAATAATAATAATAATAATAATAATAGTAGTAGTAGTTAGTAGTAGTAGTAGTAGTAGTAGTAGTACTAGTAGTAGTAGTATAGTAGTAGTAGTAGTAATAGTAATAGTAATAGTAATAGTAATAGTAATAGTAATAATAATAATAATAATAATAATAATAATAATGATAATTTTAATAATAATAATAATAATAATAATAATAATAATGATAATGATAATAATAATAATAATAATAATACTAATAATAATAATAATAATAATAATAATAATAATAATAGGTATGAAAAGGGAGAGGTATGAAAAGCGTGTTAGATTTTTCAAGGACAACAACATGTTCAAAAATAACACCAAGAATTTTTACAGGAAGATAGGAAAAACAGCGTTTACTGCAGGGTCTGTACCATCAAAAGAAGAAGTGCAGAGATTTGGGAATAAAATCTGGGCAGAAGAAAAAACACACAACGAAAAGGCCCCCTGGATTGACAGAATATCTACTGAACTGGACCCCTTAGAAGAGCAAAAGTGGGAGGGTGTCAAGGTAGAAGATATAAGATCTGCTCTCAGGAGGTCAAGCAAATGGAAGTCTCCAGGAAAGGATAAAATTCCTAACTTCTGGCTGAATGCCTTCCCAGAGAGCCATGAACTGCTAAGAGAACTGTACAATGATGTTTTGCAACACCCTAGTAGGATGCCTCCTTGGCTAGTTAATGGGTTAACATTCCTGCTTCCAAAAAGTGAAGAAACAAATGAACCAAAAAACTATAGACCCATAACCTGCTTAACAACTATGTACAAAACACTAACATCTGTCCTGACGGAATATACCTATAGTTTTTTAACAGACAGCAGCATATTCCCTAATGAACAGAAAGGATGTAAACGTGGATCCTACGGCTGTAAAGACCAACTACTCATCAATAAGATGATCTTAGAAGATTGTCACAAACGACACAAAAACTTATCAATAGCCTGGATAGACTATAAAAAGGCTTTTGATAGCCTACCACATAGCTGGATTAGGAAATGCCTTGAAATGTATAAGATAGCACCAACTCTGCGAAACTTCTTGACTGTAAGTATGAGATCATGGAGAACCACACTAACTCTGAACAGTGACAGTGAATCCCTAAATGCTGGTGATGTAAAAATTTCGTGTGGCATTTTCCAGGGTGGCTCACTGTCACCACTCCTCTTTTGTTTATCCTTAATACCTCTCTCAAAGCTGCTCAATGATGCGCAGTACGGGTATAAAATGTTTGATAAAAATATAAATCATCTCGTTTACATGGATGATTTAAAGCTCTTTGCAAAAAATGACCAACAACTCAAGGGCTTACTAGCGATAGTCAAACAATTCAGTGACGACATCAGAATGCAATTCGGCCTCGATAAATGTGCAATGGCTACCTTTATCAAAGGAAAAATGACAGAAACATCTAACGTTAACCTTGACCAACAGAATGTCATAAAAGCACTAGACCCAGCGGAGAGCTACAAGTACCTAGGGATAATTGAAGGGAACGGAATAAGGCATTCAGAGATGAAGGAAAGGATCAGGAGAGAATGCTATCGAAGAGTGAGAGCAATACTCAAGACAGAGCTGAATGCAAGAAACATGATCGAAGCAATCAATGCATTAGCTATACCAGTCGTGACTTACAGTTTCAATATTGTTAACTGGTCAATTACTGAAATATGTCAGCTCGACAGAAAAATAAGGAAACTGTTGACAATGCATAGAATGCACCACCCTAAGGCAGATACAGAACGACTCTATCTGCCGCCAAGAAAAGAGGGAGGCCGTGGTCTTTTGCAACTGGCAATAACAATGAAGATTGCTACAATTGGCCTAGACATCTACCTGAAAAACTCTGAGGACTGGATGCTAAAACTTGTCTCAAAACATGAAAACAAGAAAGCATCATACTCAGTCACAAAACAGGCAAAGGAATATCTAAGTGAATTCCGAATACAACCAATTTCGGAATTAGAGATAGATATACAAGAAACAAGCACAGAAAAAGCTAGGCGCATGAAAACCCGTGCCAAAACTGCGGCCTTAGATATTCTGAATAATAAATGGCAAGAAAAACCTCTCTATGGCAAATACCCAAAGAGAGCGAATAATGCAGATATCGACAAAGCCCTGACCCATCAATGGCTAATGGCCTCTGGCTTAAAATCTGAAACAGAGGGGTTTATCATAGCAGCTCAAGATCAATGCCTACCAACAAGAAACTACCAGGCCAACATATTAAAGATCAGAAGCAGTCCAACGTGTCGTGTATGCAAGCAACAAAATGAAACCATTGACCATGTGGTCTCCAAGTGCAGTCTTCTAGCGCCTACAGAATATCTCAACAGGCACGATAGAGCTGCACAATATATTCACTGGGTAATCTGTAAAAACCTGGATTTGCCCCATGAAAAAAACTGGTGGGAACACAAACCACCCCCAGTGCTTGAAAATGACCACATCTCACTCCTCTGGAACTTCACCATTCAAACTGACAGGAAGATAGATGCAAATAGGCCAGACATCATATTGAAAAACTTCAAACAAAGAACATGCCTCCTCATTGATATGACTGTCCAAATCGATATAAACGTATCTGTCAAGACCTACCAAAAACTGAGCAAATATAAAGATCTTGAAATAGAAATCAGCAAAATGTGGAAGCTGAAGACTAAAACAATACCTGTTGTCATAGGTGCCCTGGGAATGATAGCAAAAGGGGCTGATAGCTACCTAACTCAGATACCAGGAAACCCCAAAATGGCAGAAGTTCAAAAGATAGTTCTCATGGGAACTGCTCATATCCTACGCAAAATACTCTCTATGTAATCTCAAGGTTTAAAACAAACATAATTTTCGGTTAAAAAAAAAAAAAAAAAAACTTTTTTTTTTAGACATTCATTAGTACAACATCCCCACCCCCAAATATATGGCACACTAGGCATAACAACAACATGAACTTCCAACCCTGTTGTCTCTTCAGGTCTCAGGGTGAGACTTGGAGCCAACTTGTACAAATATAAAGCAAAAGTCAAACATAGAATAATAATAATAATAATAATAATAATAATAATAATAATAATAATAATAATAATAATAATAATAATAATAATTGGTTCCAAGAATTCAAGACATGGAGGACAATATCGAAGGACGAGTTGCAGCAGACACATAAAACACACATAAAACACACATAAAACACACATAAAACACACATAAAACACACATAAAACACACATAAAACACACATAAAACACACATAAATTACAAAAACATGTGGGATTAAAATCGATCAAGGGGAGATAATACGATATTAAAGAAAATAAGAGAGGAAAGGATTGGTGGCGGAAATGTGAATCGTCTCTGACTCATCGTCTTGGCTTATATGTTACCAACGACGTGAAATTGTTTCCCCTATATTTTACGTATAATATTTTTACAATAAAAATTTTGCCTTCTGGTATGAAATTGTGACCATGTAAATTTTAAAATGTAATTTTTTTGTGTGTTAAAGGAGAAATGGAAAATAAGAGTGGATATGTGTTCTATGAGAGCTGTGTATTAAGTCTATAAAATTGTGTATAAAGTGCATTAAGTGATCATCGTATTCCAATTTTCCTCACTTTTCAATGATTTACAGATGAGCGACTATCTCTTGATTGGAGACACAACAGCTATTCTTTCAGTTTTTTTGTTTGTTTTTTTTGGAAAACGTTTTCAGAACTAACCCAATACGTTTATCAATAATTCTGTGAAATATTCACAGGTCCTACTAGAAATAATAATCTTGAATCTCTTACTGATTAAAAATGAAAATTATTGCATCAGTTTATGTTAGTTCAAAGTTAAATAATTTATGTTTTTTTTTATGGCGGTTGATAATATTTCCATTGAGATGATAAAATAGAACAAGGACTTATTGATATAAAGAAATTCTCTCCAATATAGAGACAATACAAGAAATTCCGGGTGGGGGAGGGTTCAGTCAATTAAACAACCCCGAATATTTAACTGGTACTTCATTTTCATCGATATTAGAATAACAAAAGTCAACTTCACTTGAGCGGAATTTGAACCCCGAATATATCGAGCCAGATCAGATACTGCAAACGGGCCAATGAACTGCCGCAGATTTGATTATTTTATCAACCCAGCCCCAGGGGGAAATGAAAAACAAAATGAAGGTCAGAGGGATTAGTGTGTAGAACTCAAAAAAGTGGAACAACACCCGCAAGACATTTTGTTTGGCGCTCTACCGCTTCTGTAGAGATGATAATTGTTGTGTTTATGATAACAGTTTCGAATTTTGGATTTATATGGTGATTGATTACTTAATTACTAGTGGCTGTTTTTTAAAATTAATTTTTGTAATTGCACTTGTTAGAGTAATAATTGTGATTATAATAGGGGTTGGTGTTAATATTTGACTAATTGGGGATAGCAATTGCAATAATAACCTTCGTCGTCATCATTATCATCAGTGTCATCATCATCATCATCACTCTCATCATTATTATTATCATTTATTTTTGTTGACATTGTTGTTATCATTTGTTTTATAATCCTAATTATCATCATCATCATCATCATCATCATCATCAGTATCGACATCATCATCATCGTCATATATTTTTGATGTCATTGTTGCTGTTAATATGATCATTTTATTATCCTAATCATCGTCATCATCCTTCACCATCATCACCATCATCATCATCACCCATCATTATCATCATAACCCTCATCATCAATTTTCCTCATTATTGCTATCTTCATCATAATTATCACTATAATTTTCATTAATATTTCAAAACATTTCTCAGTGCATTGGCACTGAAAAAAGTTGAGAGAGAGAGAGAGAGAAAAGAGAGAGAGAGAGAGAGGAGAGAAAGCGGGAGAATGGGGGAGAAAATAAAGGAAGAAAGCGATCAAAAGCGAAATATTATTCTAATTCTGCTCACGCTGATATAATGATATCGCCGAACTAAATTAGACTCGTAGTTAACCGGGTGCTAACATACTTGGCGTAGTTCATCATGAAATATCTGTTTATAAACATTTACACACTGAGTGAGAAGAAAAAGACTCTAAGATAGATTTAGCCATGATTAGATGTGTCTAAGCAACAAAGAGGAGATAACCTTGGAATTTAAACTCAAACATAAATAAACAAGAAATGCAGAGAAAAATTGACCAGTATTGTAATATGTTTCAGCCTAATTATTTCTCGTCAGTATAGTGTTATTGTAACTTCCAAACACGGTGATATGTCTGTCAGTATGCAATTTTTAGTTATGTTTGAGGTTGATTCTGATGAATACTTGAAAGTATTTTGCGTAATTAAATAATTTATTTAAAATCCCGGGTAATTGATTTTGTTAACTGTTAATTGATACATATTTTATATGGTATTGATCTCGGCCAGCTATGGAAGTCAAGGAATGCTTGACCCATAGGTGAAACATTGAAGGGTTTCCTTTGTAACTCTGTGGCTTTAAGTTGAGTCCTACTCTACAATATTCCTGAAAAGTGTGTTCTGCCATAGCATCAGTTTGATTATAAAGTGTGTAAGAGTTGGTCGTGTGTTTCTGAGGTTGTGCTTCTGCGTTTGTCTGCAGGAATCCTTTTCTCATGTGTGTGTGTGCTTTTTTTTTATTTTCCAATTCTCTGTGTACCTAACGATTTATATCCGCTTATAGTTACAAACCTCGGCAACAAAGCCGAAAATAATGGTGCCTAAAAACGGAGTTTCTTGTTTCAGCTATCCTTGCTTCTGTTGTCTTAGAAATACTTTGAACCAGAGATTGGCAGATTAGAAACCGGGTCCCATAAGGAATTCAAAAACAATATGTTTTAATGTGGAGTTGTTGTTGTTGTCGTGTACGTATAGCAAACACCAGTGAGATGTATGTAGGTACGCCAGGGAACATTATGATAATTCTATCGTTGCTGTATCACGGAATATAATTTTTTGTGAAATATAATAGAGAATGAAAAACAAACAAAAAGGTTGGCGACGTTTTATGACTAGAAACAGAGTCGAGGGTTAATCCTTATTTGAATAACAAGAACAGCAGCGACGTCTTAGATTATAGCGAAGCCATCAGGGTAGACACTCGATGCTAAGTTGACAGTGTGGCATGCATTGAATAGCGTTGACAATAGGACGGGTTGACTGGACATGGTCTAAGGTTAAATAACAATAGCAATATGCACATCGTAACCACAACACACATAACCACAACAGCCACAGCAAAACAAACAGCACAACAGCAGCAAATACAACAACATCTACCACCACCATAACAACAATAAACTCGACAACAACAATATTGATTAAGCAAATCTCAGAAGAATTACAGGAATCAGACAGACATCATCTCCTACAGGGAAAAACAGTAACTTTGATAAGCTAAAAAAAAATAACCTCAACATGATCTTCTGATATACGGGAAATAGCAGCTAAATCCCATTTAGATTATATCCATAACCACCAATAAATGATGGGATACATTGGTAATATTTTAAATTTAATCTGGAGGAAATGGCAGAGCCAATCGTGTGTGCAGTCCGCCTGGGGCTTGTGAGGCTGATGCATTCGATATTAAAGTATTATTAGTCAAAGACTGAAGGAAAGATGTTAGGGTTTGGAATATGAGGCGGTTCAACATTGTTGGGGAGAAGGTTTAACGTAGTCCTAGATATGAAGTGTCTGAGTTAGGAAGGAGATTATGTCATGGATGGAAGACGTCTTTGAACATGCGTCTGTTTAATCATAGTTGTCGTGATGGTGCTAAGCAACAGCATCATAAATGAATAATTAAATAGATTCGATTGAAAGACCCAGTCATTGACTGGGGTTTACAGATTACCGAAGTCAGTAAGAAGACTAATCCCTGGCTAGAATTACAGTCTGGTTCTGATATATAAAAGAAGAATTTGATGGCAAAATACTTTGATCTCTCTCTCTCTCTTTCTCTCTCTTTCTCTCTCTCTCTCTCTCTCTCTCTCTCTCTCTCTCACGGAATAGAGTTCATGTTTCGTCGTTACTGGTACCTTGTAACCCAGCACAACTAGTCTTATGATCGTATGGTCGGTAACTTAACTGGCCCATCCTCATCACTGCCTAGAAATTTTTGCTTCAAGCTACGGCTCTTTGGCCACGTTATGCGCCGAGATGGACTTGAACGATCATAACTGGCAAGGTGGACGGCAGCCGTAAAAGAGGCAGACCACCCACTTCTTGGCTGAAGGACATTGCAGTCACAGGATTGTCTTTATTCTCAGCTGTCCATGGGGTAGAAGAGGACAGGGGAAGGTGGCAAGACATCATGATGACCACAGCATCGCATAGTGTGACCCCTGACTAGGATGATGATGAATCCCTTCAAATGTACTCACTCTTTTAAAAAGGGAAGGTTTTATTACTAATGCTATTTTAGATACTGCTTATAGCCACTTTAATGCAGCTGCCCTGTAAGAGATGACGACACTACGATTTAACCCCAGGAAGACATCTCCACCTGTTGGTTTTTTTCAGTGCGCTTCTCGTACCCGATAAGCGGGAGATGACTATTGCCACCCGAGGTTCAAGACCATCAAACCACGTGGATTCGACCTGTATTGGATTTCCTCGGTGGAGGTAATCATTGCTAGGTATGGCACCAGATTAACCTTGCTTGATATATATATATATATATATATATATATATTAAAAAGAAAGTCACAGTGTCATACAATCACTGATTTTGTAACTAGGTAACTAGTCCGTTAAAAAATCTGTATACGTATCCGGGATATATATATAAACGGCAAAATGTCTGTGTGTGTATCCTTTATACAAATCCACAATTTTCAGTTAGAGGGCTCGCACTTTCTATGGTAATTTAAAACCGTCCGAGGGTGGTCGTGCATATCTTTACATTTCCCCTGTTACCCCGCAAAGCCATTAAAAACTTCAATAGAATTGCCTTTTTTGTGAATTTTCTATCCAAAGCCCAATCCAAATGCCCGAAACTTGATACGCCAATTGAATGCCAGTTAGCTGTATGTGATTGGTCGGAGATTTGGACAGTACTCGCATGTATGTGTGCACGCACGCAGCTGTATATGCACGCATTAGCACTATGAGAAAGAAATAGCTAGAAGCTCTGTGATCATGTGACACTTCTACCAGTGTTGACGTACACCTAATGAATAACAACAGCTGCATCCATATCCTATATTATACTTAAGCCACCGAAATATTCATATGATAACTTGATCTGCTACAAATAGCGGCCAAATTTTCCTCAAAATACCGTATTTCCTTTGAGGAAAAGAAGGACACTATTGATAATATTGTAGCAGCAGGAACGCCTTCGGCCATGGGGTCAGTTATTTAAGGTCTGCCCATGGGCTAAACAACAGCAATTCCTATAATGTAGATATATCTGATGTGATAAGTTTTATGGGTTACTGCCAGGAATTTAATGTACTAAATAATAATACATACATACACGTATTATACACTCACATATATATATGCAAATGCATAAATATATATATATATATAATATATATATATATAATATATATATATATATATATATGTGTGTGTGTGTGTGTGTGTGTGTGTGTGTAACGTATATATGTATATATATATGTATGCATGTATGAATGTAAGTATATATGAGTGCGTGTTTGTATCTATATATGTATGTTTATATGTGTGTATGTATATATGGAGGAGCGAACAAGTGAATATATGCACGCGGTTTATGTACTAATAAATGTTCGTAGTGTAAAGACACGTATGTATTAATGTATATACGTGTATATATAAGTATCTATAAATATAAGTATGTATATGTGTGTGTGTGTGCGTGCGAGTGTATAAATATTTGCTCAATCAGAGCGAACCGGTGCGAATCACACACAAAAAATAAGCCACGATAATAAAGTTGGCTAAGTATCATATAATCACAAATACTAATTTACTAAACACTATTTTTACTAATTATATATAATTGTAACTTCCAGTAAGAGATCTTGTAATAAAAGTAAATGGAGAGTTATGCATCAAGTGTGGAGGGGGCATTATACGTAAAGCGTCTGTTTTGTTGGTTGTTGTTCTTGTTGTTGATGCGACTGGTGTGCTAATAATCAATACTAAGTGACTGTTGGTGCTTTATGTCAGTGAAATGTAGCTTAACGAACCTTAAATATCTCACATTTTATGACTGAACTCTCTTTAAATACTGTAAAGTACTCGACGACTTTAGACCAATGAGACAGAAATGAAGCCTCCATGAGTCTGCGGTATTTGCTAGAAAGAGCAGTCATACTAATCACATATCATTTCAAAGGATGGCTTCGTTGGACATTACTGTCCCCAAAACTTCATTTCTCACTTGATATTGATATTGTGCCATGCCTCTGCTAATTATTTTCAGTTCCTCTGTGTAGAACATAGTTGACATAGCTATTCTGTCACCCGTCTGGCGTTTGACCCTTTCAGCCATTCAGGATGGGAGAGCTGAAAGGAGTGAGAACTACGCCAAGGCTCAGTTGATACTCGTTTCACCTGAGTAGCTTTTAAGATGCGATGCTTGGACAACATTGCTAAATCCCGATAGTCACTTTTAACAGTTGTCTGAAGATTCGAATGTGTATAGCTATCGTAGATATCATTAACGATTATTATATCTCAGTATCAATCAAACATTAGATGTTGTTGTGATGGTCACAATGCTTATTCGCTTTGTCTTAGCTTTCGAATGAAAACCACTCCACCGGATGGGCGAGCAGGCCAGCATCCCTCTTGATCAGAAGACAAGTCCAGTGAACTGGGGCAACAGGAAACGAAGTGTTTTGCCCAAGAATAAACCACGCCACTCGGACCAGGAATCGACCCTACAATCTAACAGACATGAGTGCAACACCCGTAACCACTGAGCCACTTACGAAACTTGCGAAGATGCAACTTACGAAATGTGTACGTAGCTGCTAGAAATAACTACCAACTCCCCTCAGATCCCAAGTGCTATAAACGTGAGATGACACATTTGACAATTTAGTCTCTTTTGTATAAAATTTGAATTTAAATCTGATTATGAGACTACAATCATAAATCGTTTGTTTAAGTCAGTCGTGTAAATTCTGGGAGATTTGGTTGTTATTTCTTGCAAGTTAGAAGGGGGATATTTCTATCCATCCCCTTTTCTCTCTCTCTCTCTCTCTCTCTCTCTCTCTCCTCTCTCTCTCTCTCACTAATTGTAATTAAATATTCAATTAGGGAAAAGATCAGCTTTGATGGTATTTGACAGGCGATCCATATGCAATTAGATTTTCAAGACTGTAACCATAGCAACAAATTTGAGCAAAATTAGTTCAATTAAGGATATTCATGAAATAATTGGACTGTTTCTAGGTCTTTAACTTTTCTTTATGAAATTTCACACAAGCCAATAAGAGAACAATCTAAATCTACCTTCTACCGGTGACACATTGGGTGAAATGATTTAGACAAAAAAGGACAGGATGGTCGTTGCTGGAATGTCTTTCATCAGTGAACATCTAATCTTAAATAACAACAATAATGAATTATACTCTGAAAGCATATTATTGTTGTGTAGCCCTCTTATACATATAGATCGGTAATCGATTCCATGCCTGGCCATCCCCTCTTATTTTGCAAATGCATACATTGTTACGTACATTTTTATACAATCTACCATTTTTTTAAAGTTCTGTGATATAAAGATGATTCATTTGCTATTTTTAATAAACTGAGAGAACACAGAAGCTGTCCTGTGTCCTTCTTTTAATGTAAGATCGCTATGAGAAATGGTTTGAAGGTTGTCACTCCTTCAGCAAGATAAGAGAATTTTGCACATCAGTTTTTGATGCTAGGCGTAAAGCTATTCCATTTACCCTCCCCGGGATTTGCGCTGGTTGTGTTCTGGAAACTGAGACCTGTTATTTTTGCTGTTTCAGTTGAGATTCATTATTTTTATTTCCTTAGTTTTTAGTTTTTACTAATTTTTCCAGTTCTTCCAAGCATTCGGCCTTAGAATAAGCTTTACTCAAACTACCTTGTAACATTGATCTACTGCTCTTTGCCTCGGTATCTTTGTATCTTTTACTGGACACATTCCTATATGATCCTGTGAACATCGGCGATTATTAGGACTTGCAAGTCCATTTTGATACTTCCTGCCCACATGTCAACTTTCATTAAACCTGCATGGACTGCTGTGCCTTGCTGCATCATAAAAGTCATCACAAGCCATATTTCTGTCCAATTATGTTTGACAATTTTAGCCAACGTTTTGAGAGTACAACAGCCAGTGCCATACGTTTTGTCTTTTCTTCCTGAGAGAATTTCTCCCAATATGCTCTGGAACGCTTCTATTACTTGACGTGAGAGACGACTTTGTTCGTTTCCCCCTTTTTTAAAACAGAGATAGAGAATTGTTCTTTCTGCTCTCTCCTGCAATATTTCCCGTGACAAAGAAATGCAGCAAGGCTTTGGAAAATTCTCTCAGGCATAAATTTCATGCGACTGTAACAGAACTACGATCGTACGCTGGTGTTGTATCGCAGGTTTGCATTCGTGCAAATTATGGGTAAACTAATCATTGTATTTGAAGTCGTGTGAGTGTCGCTGCTGCCTTTAATCCTTTTAATACTGTCGTGGTTTTCCAAATTATCTGAGCATTTGAGCCATTCTTTTCAACTAAATATTTGGCACAAGGCCAGCACGTTCGGGCGAGAGGGCAGGTTGATATCATTGACACCAGTGTTCAACTGGTACTTGTTTTATCGAACCCGAACAGATGAATGGCAAGTTAACCTCAGTGATACTTGAACTCAGAACATAAAGACGGACGAAATGCCGCTAAACACTTTATCCGGCGGGCAAACGATTGTGTCAGGTCGCTGCAATCCATTTATGTCAACGATTTAACAAACTTGTTAAGCCATTAACCTCGTGTTTATTGTAGTAGTAGCAGCAGCAGCAGCAGCAGCAGCAGTAGTAGTAGTAGTAGTAGTAGTAGTAGTAGTAGTAGTAGTAGTAGTAGTAGAAGTGTCCGACTCCAACCGGATAAAATGAAAGTGAAAGTGAACTTCGGCGGAATTTGAACTCAGAACGTAATAAGCCGGAAGTAATGCCACTACACATTTTGTTCAACGCGCTTGCGCCTCAGTAACACACCCATCCATCACTACATGCATAAATACAGGCATATATATATATATATACATATACGCGTGCATACATAGAAGAATAATTAATATATAATAACTGGAATATAATTGACAACTTCTGTGGTTCGAATTATTTGTAAATGATTCGCGGCGAAAATGAAACAGTGAATGTGTAGTTGTATGTTTGTGTGTGTGTGTGTGTGATTGGTGAGCTAATGTGTGTGTGTGTGTGTGTGTGTGTGTGTGTGTAATTACTTATGCAGTAAGAAATACATTTCACTACTAAATCAATCAATTCTCCTCCTCCTTCTCCTCATAATCAATAACAACACTGCCTCTACCCGGCACCTCCCACCGCAACCACCTACCCCTCATCCACCCCGCCACAATCACTTCTGCCTCTTCTCTATCGCCTGAAGACCAAACCAGCTAATACTATTAATTCTCCTACCATTATACCTATTGTCATGTCGACAGTAATTGTATCAACAGTCTATCTCCCTTACAGCTATTCTATCGACGAGAGGCGGTTGTAGCCTTCGGCAAGCTATTTAACTCTACTTTACTAAGTTTTCTTTTATAATTACCAAATCATTATTTCATCAACAAAACATGAGCACCTGAGATGACGGGGTGGACGCTGGGTGGGGCCCTCTTCATGGTGAGGAGTTACCAGCGATGTTGGGTTAAGAACTTACTTTGCAGTTCTCTTTATAATTTCTTCTTCATGTCACAGACAATTTCACAGAAATGATAACATTTGGAAAATACATCTCAGCCACGACCCGTCACTAATCTTTATACGTCTGCGACGCATGTGATTGTCACCACCTTAACCCCTCTCCCCACAACCACCACCACCACTATTACTGCCAACACCACCATCATTGCCATCATCCTTATATATCTGCTTTATTCTCTGTTTTACGCACGAAGGTAGGCTAATTCCGGGGCCCCCGACACCAGTAAGTTTGATATCTTCAAGCCGAAAGCCAGGCCCAACAATCTGTCTATGTAGGACGTCGTTATGGCCAAAGAATTAACATTCTATATGTGGATCTTCAATGCATATTCTATTAACAAATCTTAAACTCATGACCGTCACCCATCTATTATAGTTCAATCAAGGTAGATAAAGTGTTTCTTACTTTTGTAACAGTTACTGTATCTATGATATGTTGCAAGCGAAATGACCAAACATATTCCCACGAAAGCTGGTCTCTTTTGGAAAGTTTCCACCTAAAATTGTAATCATCGATATTCTATATATTCTATATATTCTATATATATATTACAAATATATTTGTAATGTTTTGTGCCGTGGCTGCTAGAGGAAGTATCTAGTCAGTAAAATGTTCTTCTATATACAATGACAGTTCGTTCTTCAGTAAATCTTCAATTCCTTTTATAATGTCTTCAGTTATATGACTCGAACACCCTTGTTAAGTGTTTTGCATAACAAGTCAAACGGATTTTTATTTTTGATTTGATGTATTCACTGATTAAGTTTGTCGCTGGATGCTGCGCAACTACGGTGCATATAAACAGTACACTATTCGTTAGATCCCTCTTTGGAGATCCGTTGATGAAGGCGAAACGTACGTTATGTGTCTATGAAACACCGGCTGTTAAAATCCGTTGATGGTCCCAGAGTGGACCAGAAATTTAAAGGATTTGTATCCTTTTCATGTTCTCTGGATTTTGTATTATTTCTTTTTAAGTTGAAAGTTTAACAAAGGAATTTTTATATTTTCTTTTCCAGATCTTCATAATGGTAATGTGCTAAAAATCGTAAAATTTTATGAAAATTACCATTCCCATTCTGCAAGTTTAGCACAAGGAACATATAAAATATATTCTGCTATGGGAAGAACGACATGTAAGTAGAGGAATCGCGATTTTGTCAGGTTTTAGGATTCCGTAATTGATGTACCATCTTCTGGAAAAAAACATTCTCTCCTTTAAGGAAGCCAAATATTCTGTAATTCAGGTCAGTTTTGACAAAAGATTTAACTTGAAAACGTTCTTTTCAGTTAAGTATATCCCAAACTATCAAGCTTTGGTGATGAACATATTTTCGAATTTTTTTAAAAACAAAGTCCTGGCACTAAGCAATATAGCTTACATTACTTGCTCAACAATGAGAAGCAAATGGACTTCTAAACTCTTTCATAACGAGTGATAGATATCTTTCTTATTTAAATGATTTCGTTAATAAGAACTGCAGAATCTAAATCACAGGGTATTTGTGATCCATTCATGTATTGCGAATTTTTGGTTTTTAGGTTTTTTTTTCTTTTTCTTTTTCTGAAATGAAGGCGACGCAGCAACATTCAGCCTGGGGCAGTGTGAGACCATGATTGAAAATTCTTAGTACTAAAATGCGAAACTTACTTGGGATGTAGTTTCAATAAGATCCAGCTACACTCTATACAGAAAAGTCCAAGATACCAGTGTTGAGACATTGTTTTAAAAATAGCGTAATTTCCAAGAATTTATAATTTAGTTGGATTGCACATTCCCCAAATCTGACTGTTTCAGAATATTTCCTGTGGGGATTTTTTAAAGAGTAGGTGTATATCAACAGAGCAAGAACGAAACATTAACTCAAAGTTCGGCTGCTTTCACCCAACGTTTTAAAAATCACCACGGAAACAAAAGATGGAGATTACGAGTTGCTTTTATCAATACACTAAACAAGTTTCCATTCTTTATACAAGATTTGTAAATAAATAAAGACAACATAGTTATGGAATAAGGTAGTTATTAACCTTTTTCTTTAAGAACGCCCTTTGTCAGTATTTATATCAATAACCAGTTTCGTTTTATATTCAAGTTTGTTGTTATTTTAGATGTATTTGTGTGTTATATGGGTATGTTTGTGTAGATATGTTCATCATGAGAGGAAAACATTATATGGAAATATTATATCGTATGTTTTCTCACTCGTAAGAAAAAGACCTCTCATGACAATATTAAAGCAAAAACAAAACTTGTATACCCTGAGCGGTTCCCTCTCCTTAAAGGAAAACTTCGCCCTCTTTTCTATTTCTTAGTAAACTCTCTTTCTCTTGCTCTCTTACACCGAAAGCAACTGTAGGTGGTAGCACCAACAGTGGCCAGTCAAATTCCACCCCGACCCTACATGTATATATTATTTTCCGTTTTTCTTTTACTTGTTCAAGTCATTTGACTGGAGCACCAGCTTCAGTCGAGCAAATCTACACCAGGACTATATTCTTTGTATCGGTCTCTTTTGCCGACCCGCTAAGTTACGGAGATGTAAACACATCAGCATTGGTTGTCAAGCGATAGTGGGGGGGGGACAAACACAGACACACAAACACACACACACACATACACACACACACACACACACACACACATATATATATATATATATATATATATATATATATACGACGGGCTTCTTTCTGTTTCCGTCTATCAAATCCACTCACAAACTTTGGTGGGCTCGAGGCTTGCCCAAGTCACTTGCCCAAGGTGCCACACAGTGGGAGTGAGTCCGGAACCATGTGGTTGGTAAGCAAACTACTTACCACACACACACTCCTGCGCTTCTCTCTCTTTCTCCCTGTGTGTGTGTATATATATATATATATATATATGTGTGTGTGGGGGGGTGTATATGTGTGTATATGCGTATATATATGCGTGTATGTATATATATATATATTATATATATATATAATATATATATATATATATATATATATATATATGTATATATATTTATATATATATATATATACACATGTGTGTGTATATGTATATATGTATATGTTGATTGAGGATGACATGGACTGTATATTAACACCGACTTCCAGACTAGCACCAGACGCATATGTGAAAGTAGATAAGTATGTTGACACACACGTACATACAGACTTATTGGACTTGGAGCATGTAGCTTAGGACTGCCACTAACTGACCATTCGCCCACTACTATATCGCTCCCCCCAGATAATTAAAAATAATTTTCGACACCCACCACGGCATCAAAACTCTAACCCATCATCTCTAACCGCCATGTATTCTTCTGTATCTCTTTATTTTTATCTCACTTTATCTTTATGTTCACCTTTTTATTTTTTTATTTTTCGCTTTTTATCTCTTATTTTTTCTTTTTATTTTTATTTCTTACTTTTTATTTTTGTTACTTTATTTTAGCTTTTACCCTTTATTTCTTGTACCGTTTACACTTTCACAATACATTTCTAGAATTTATGACTCTATACGTGACGTCCTTTGTATCTTTATATACTTATTATTTTTTTCCATCTTTACTTTTATTATATTTTATATGTATCCTTTATAATTATGTTTAAATTTATATATATATATTTTTCTTTTTTGTGATACCAACTTCATTAAAGTTTCACCCCCTTCCTCTCCTTTCCTCTTTCTCTCAACATCCAATTCTTTCCCTTATATGACGTAATCTACTCAGTATTCATTCTTTACCGAGTGAAGAAACGGTAATCGACTTAATCCCTTTGTCTGTCCTTGTTTGTCCCCTCTATGTTTAGCCCCTTGTGGGTAGTAAAGAAATAGGTATGGACGATTTGTTTTGGAGTCTCGCAATACCATGTACGCCTATGAGGATTTATTTTCCCAATGAAACTCGGTTTTTTCTCAAACTCTTTCTGAAACCTGTTATAATGTGATACATGCCTTTGGTGTGGTAATTGTATGCGGCTGAAGAAGGCTTTTGATCTATCTGTTATATCAATTATGCATTGATATAAGAATAAGTTGTTCAATAAAGCCCGAAACATATGTACCGCAAAATACTTTGCGTCCTGTTTTTCTTTTGATACATATATACACACACACACACACACATATATATATATATATATATATATATATATATATATATTTACATATATATATATGTGTGTGTGTGTATAAAAGCCGCAATTCCCAAGCGAACATTTCCTGGTTGCTTGTACAATGCATCAATAGTTGTTTTCGGTGCTTCCATAATGGCGAGATGCTAAAGATACACTCTCGACCCTCCCATCCCTTGATCCAGCGGAACAACGAAGATCTAACTGTTGGAGTGGTAAACACTGGCACCAGCAATCGGCCGCTTAAAAGACTGAAGCAACGTGAAATGAAATGCCAACACAACACATTGCCTGGTCCCCGGAATCGAACTCGCGACCTTATGAGAATGAGTCCAACACACTAAGCACTAAACCATTACACACACGCACATCTGCATGTGAGTATACCTATATGCATACACACACATAACCACACATATGCATATTTATTTGTTGTAATTCTACTTCTCTATTCATATAGCCTATCTATTTTGGTGTCCTGTCCCACACAATTACGAAAGAAATCCCTGAAGCTTTCGAATAAATCAAATTATAATGAATGAAAAGAAAAAAAAATCAGAACTTCAAGCAAGAACCGCAGTCCTTATTTTGAATCCGATTTTACATTTTATTTTTAAACTTGCTGCCGCCATCCATTAATAAACATTCGCAAATGAAATCGACAATCTTGGCGAACGCAGCTACTTGCAGGTTTTCCAAGATAATGACAAATTTGGTAAACCCCCCACCCCGAAAAAAAAGAAGCTTTAGTACCTAGACTTTCTTCTTATAAATACGTGCGGCACCTGATCATAGATTAGCACACTGCTTCCTACCCAAGGATTTCAAATTGTGTAAAATAGTTGCTCACTTGGCTTCCACTAAATAAGAGAACCATTTATAACGATCGCAAAAGAAATACGCATATCTTCAAAACTTAAAAATCAACAAAAGTATTTCATTTATTTATTTATTGCCAGTTTTTTAAATTTCTGTAGAGAAAAATTTTAATAAATTAAAAATATTTCTTGTACGGTATACAACGCAGTCACCTTAACGTATATGCTCTGATGTATGTATGTGTGTGTGTGTATACACACACATACATAGTTCTTTATATATATATATATATATATATAATATATATATATATATATATTATATATATATATATATATATATATATACACACACGCACATGTGTGTGTGTACATATGTATATGTATATACGCACAAAGGCATATATGCATATATATTCTTTGCTTACTATTCTACTTATTATCATTATTATTATTATTGAGTGAGAGTGCAGTGTATGCCATCAGAGCCCAATATACCCATCATGACCACCCGTTTGATAAGGATACATACTTTACAGCCCTATTTATGTGTGTGCGTCCGGTGTGTGTACATGACTGTATGTTTAAATGTTGTAAATAGCAAACAATTTTCCCTTCAAACTATTACGATAGAAACATCACTATGTTCCTTTTTGAGCTTTTTTTTTATTAGGGACATTTCATAAATTTTTATTAATCCTTTATGTTTGGCGTAGAATAACAACTTTCATAAATCCATTAGTTTGATGGATTTAGGACTTTCTCAATTTAATTTCTAAATTAATGTCTTGTAATGGTGTGTGAGCAGTCAGTCCGTCCGCTCCATGTTAGGTCGTAAACCGTCACTAGAATAATTTTATAACTGATAAAATCACCAGCACCAAATCTAAAATTATAAAATGACAAATCTGGATAGATTACGTGATATTATGATATATTTTTATGAATTGTATAACTGTGTCGTGAAATAAAATTTGCATTTTGCCGTTAGTAAAGCTTTCGTAGTTATTCTCGTTTAATTCTACATAAAAATTTACTGTTATTCTATCGTGTTTTCTATCCAATTTCATTCTGTGTACTGTATTAAAAACCTCACTAATGTTTTCCAGAACATATCGAAAGAAAGTGATGCTTCACCGGACAACAAAGACAACTCCATAACACAGCTGTACAAACAAAAAATCTACAAGTACTGTTAGGACAACCATCCTTGCTTATCATATTTTCCCATTGTTTGGAAAATACTCGCCAGAGTCATGCTCAACATGATCGTTCTTTCCTTAGTGGACACTGTGTACCCTGAATCAGAATGTGATTTCTGAGATGAGCCAGGAACAGTTGATGATATTTGCTTCTCGTGAGGTCCAGAAGAAGGCTGGAGAGCAGATCCAGGACCTGCATATATTATTGCTGATTTAACAAAAACCTTTGATACGGTAAAATGTGATGCCCTCTGGAAAGTTCTGCACAAATTTGAGGATCCTCAGATGTTCAATGTAATACGATCATTCTACATGTATCAGCTTCTGGTACTTTCACTTTCCAAGCAGGGTTGTGTAATGACCCCCGTCTTGTTTGCAATCTACATCTCAGCTATGGTGTAAGTGGAATTCAGAGATGTTGTCGGAGATTATCCAATTTAAGACAAATTGCAAGATTTGTAATCCACAGCGCTTTGGACCCAGAACCAAAGTCAGGGAACAACTTCCAAAAGAATGTCTATTAGCGGACGACTATGCTTTCCCAGAACTCTCTTGGCAGCAGATCCAAGAATTAGTTGACTGTTTTGCTTCTGCTGTGAGATCCTTTGATTTAACAATCTGCTTGGAGACATGGGAATTGGTCAGAGCCTAGCAGAGGAGCCCTTGCTAATAAGTCATTCCCTGCTTTGAGAAAGCCAGAATCAACACCCTGAAAGAGAAAAGAGCCCGATGTAGAGTCAGGGGCAGTCTATCCCCACATTACGATGACCACCAAAGCAATGCATGCCACAGGATCTACAAATCCCTAATATGTCTATGTCTGTATTCCCACAAGAGACAACAGGGGAAAACATTGAAATGGAAACACTATGCAAAAGGTCCAGTCAGCGAAGCAATGAGAGGCTCCAACCGAATTATATACAATGTATTTGTTTCATAGCGTAAATGCATGGTCAACTTCAAAGGAAGTGTGTGTGTGTGTGTGTGTACTTTGTAATGTTCCGAACCAACGACAACATTCCATTGGGATGAGAACAGTCATTATGATGCGACTCTCATCATACAATATGATGTGAAAATTCCTATACATTCAGACAAACAATAAAAATGCGTTGTACTAAAACAATTATATTTAATTAGCAGATAGCCATTAACTGTGATAATTAACTATAAAACTAATTTTACTCTGATAATTTATTGGGAAATTAAAATAATGATTTTGCAATTTGGATGTCTTTCAAAATTATCTTAACGATATAATGGAAGCATTTGCTTTTCGAATCGTTGTGCTGCAGAGAGTCTGGCGGGAAGTATTAGCAGCTGTTGGTGCTGCTCTTCCTATATAACTCAAGGATTTCTTGCGTTGACCATCAAGTCGTTCTCCAGGATTTCTCTTCAAGACTGCATTACGTAAGACGTGAACCAAGTGAAGTTCGGTTGGTGGTTGCAATAGATTGAGCGACAAGGTGGAGGCTCAGTCGTTGGCTTCTATATGTAGGAATTTTCTGATAATATTGGTCGTAACGGACGGAATGTCTTCTAATAGCGTGTCTGCTGACCTATGATCAAAGAACATTAACAATACGCTTCAGCATCGTTATTTCTTGATATTCTAGAAGCAACCGGTAAATCGCACTTTATTGGCCTAAAACTAAGTGTTACAAATAACTCTCGATATATTTGGAGAATGGAAAAACCTAGTCAGGAAAACGAGTGAATTCTTCATAAAATATCAACAACGTCAAACAATATCACATGTAACCAGAAAATAACGGATAGCATATTAAATCACCACAACTAAAATACTTTCCGTTAACAGGAATCTGCAAGCATAAAAGTCACAGAACATACGTCAGCTAACAAATGCAATACAAAAATATCATTAAAAAAAGTTGTACAGTTTGTGACACGCACAGTTACATTGGACATAAAAGTACGTAACATTCTGTTGATTAAAAATGTGTTTAAAATAAATCCTTGCAGACCCCTATAAGATAGCACACGAAATATATTAGATAGGAAAAAACGTAAGTAGATACCGCAATCGTATATAATTATGTAAAAAAACATTTGAAGATCAACTAAGTAAGACTTATGTAAAACAGGAATAAGTACAAGGCTTAGCAAAATTAGGGGGTCATTTGACTAAAACTTCTTCAAGGCGATGCCCCAGCATAGCCTCAGTCTAATGAATAAAATAAGTAAACGATAAAAGTTAAAAAATAAATTCAAAAAATGTCTAGCATTAGTTTAAATTTCAAATAGACGGATTCTAAAACCAAATTATATTACGTTTTTTTTTTTATTTCTTTCCTACCTAAAAGTCATTCTTTATGCAGTTGAGATGTCATCCTTAAAACCTTTCTTTCAGACACTTCGTTATAAGTGACTACATTCTAAAAGTAGGATATACCAATTTATAGATTTGGTAGCTTATGTTAATATCGTCACTAAAGTACTTAAAATATTAGGCCGGTGGTTAGAAGCAAAATTTACGTACAGTAATTTTTCATTCGGTTTTCCTAAATGGTAATATTGAATTCTAAATCAAAGTAATTAACGAAGACATTTTTATCTGAAACTGTGTGGAAATTCACAACACTTATAAGAATAAACCCCCAAACTCGATATTTTTGCTCTGCAAATTAATAATTTCATGACGCAATTAATGAATACATTTCACAGTATCAGGAATTTCCGCAGAGTTTAGGCAACCGACTTCCATAGAAAAGGAATTAACATCACCATTGTTATTGACCATTACAGCATTAGTGAAAGAAAGTAAACGTTAATGCTTGTAAGATCGTTATGGACCAGAATCACGGATTGAAATATAATTGATGGCGAAAATTAATGGGTTTTTTTGAGTAAAGGTTTTGTTAACCAAACAAAAAAAAAATTCAATGATATCAAAGTAGACAAATTCTTAGATGACTTTTACTACTTTTTACTAATGGTATTGAACTTACTCGTAACAAAATGGGTGATCATTCATAATGGGAAATCCATTGTTTAATTAATGTTCATGTACACACACACACCAACACACTCCCTTATATATCCATATATATGAATATATCTGTGTGTATATGTATATATATATATGTGTGTGTGTGTGTACATATATATGTATGTATAAGTCTATCTATCCATCTATCTATCTATCCACTTATCCATCTATCTATCCATCCACCTATCTATATGTATATGTGTGTGTGTATATATATATAGATATATATAGATCCTATATCGTATGTGTGAAAGATAAGAAAAACTGAGTGTGTGCGTGCGTGTGTGTGTGTGTGCGTGCGTGCGTGTGTGTGTGTGTGTGCGTGAGTGTGTAGATAGAGGTGCGTGTGTGTCTATTTTTTCTGTACGTAGCTGACATTTATTTCTCCTTCTCCATTAGCATATGATCCTCCGTTTTGCTAGTTTTTCCTGTTCCTACTTTTCATTGAAACCTTTGTTGCTTCTACTCGCTTGCTCTTTTCTCTCGCTACGTATATTACTCAGGCCCAGCAAGGACAAAACATGAGGATTTTGGACACATTTTCGTCCCTCAAATTCACAAACATACTTAAGCATTCAACCTTTCGATCTGGTACACACTGTACCATCACTGAACAAAAATACACCTTACTAAGGAACTGTAAAGAAAATAAAGACATTCTCTGTCGTGGGTGAGCCAAACCAAACAGGACAGTGACAATGCTCAGAGAGTTTAACAAGAGGAACAATATTGCATACTACTGGAGGATATACATCGTTAGCTGCCATTCAAATATCATCGCAGTTTCATCGCATTACAGCAATGGTACCAGATGCGATTAGAAAATATATTCCAATTTAAATTTTGGGGATCATTTGAGGGATACAGTTCCATTTAATGTTGAAGTAACACGATCAGTATTTACATACACACACGAGTGTGTGTGTATGTGTATGTGGTTTCTGTCCTAATATTATTTTGCTACAAGTCTAAATACATTTCATGCCTATTAATACCTTATAAACTACATTTATTTCACACAGAAATATTAATTTTACGCATATTTACACGGCCAAATCTATTTGTATGTATATGTGTACATATGTGTGTGTGTGTGTGTGTGTGTGTGTGTGTGTGTGTGTGTGCGAGCGCGTATGTGTGTGCACGTGTGTACGTGTGTGTAAATATAGTTATAGATATATATGCATATACATTTATATGTACGCTTGTATATACGAATGCATATATATTCACAGCCATACATGCGCAGACGTACAAACACGAATATTTATGCACAAACACATGAATATGTATGGCAGACAGATCACAAACCTACGTGCTAATGTAAATGAGACGATATTTGCAAACAGGTTAGCTAGGAAACAGTTTCATATTTTATTTATTTTTTAAATAAAATAAAACCAATGAAGCGCTTAATGTTTCTTAAATATCACAAATATTTTATAGAACCCCACACCTTTGAAATAAAACTTCTTTTCTCTTAATTTAAACCAATTTATGTATAGAAATATAATTCAATTCATACAAATATATTGGCTTATTTGTTAAATCTTTTTACTTTTTTGATACGAAAAACTAGTTTTTTTTAAAAAAAAAGATTGAGAAACAAAAGATAACATGAAAATAATATTTTTGTATCAATTTTCATGTGAAGTTGAACAAACTGAAGTAAAATGTTTAGTCAAAAGATTATTCAATTTCAATTTTGTTATATTTTATGGCTTTAAAATGGGAAAATTAACAAATTATCTGCTATGAATAATAAATGGATTGGTTATCACTGCATTAGGTTAAATGAAGAATCGGCTCTTTAAACAGGTTAATCACATTTGAATAATTTAAGGCTCTCCTTAAAGTTTTTAAATCAGGAATATTGGAAAAAATTATCGCTGCTTAAAATTCTTTGAAAATATAAACAAACAAAAGAATATTGCAAAAAACTGCCATAATAAGGAAATCTTAACTCTTGGTTAACCCAATGTTAAACTTGCTGTAAGGATTTCGGTTTATTGAAATTAGGAAATCAATGATGAAATATTAAAACTTCCATAATGAATAACTGGTCTAGAAGAAGATGTAAAGATTGAAATTAGTTTCGGTACTGGATTAAGGATTAATTCCATGTGGATTGAGTAGATTACTAATATCAGAACGACTGAGAGAAAATAATGGATGGAAGAGAGAGATAGATAGATAGATAGATAGATAGAGAGAGAGAGAGAGAGAGAGAGAGAGAGAGAGAGAAGCAGCCACTGCCTCCTGAAATTTACAATACTCGGAGTTCGTAGTTTAACCGTGTAAATTTCAAATCCTTCCATTATCGATTTTACCATTTTTGTGCTTACATTTATTTTTTGTTATCGTTGTTGTTGCTTTGTTGTTGTCTGACCCCAGGTTAGTTTGCATGGAACAAATTTATGATGAAAACCATTCCCTCCATGACAATCCTTATGGGTATGGAAGGCAGGATGAAATTAGTCAACGTGAAATTTTCTAAGAAGAAAACTATGTCTTTACTTTCAGGTGGTAGTGTGTGAATTGTGGGAAATTAGGCGGTTACATTTAACGAGTCAAACGACAATGTAGACGCTCCCCCACGCCAAAGTATGGAGGCCGAGAGGGGAGTTTAGATTCGAGTTGTACCTGCAGACACATTCTATTTCATTCTCAAAAATGAAAATGGTAATATATCGTATATTCCATAAGTTTCCAGTTATGGGTTCAAAATGAATTAAGAACCAAAAGTGTAGGAGAGAGTAAGAGAAGATCAAACGCCTTACCCAGCCACAGATTAAACGCCGCCAATTTTCTTGTGTATTTGTTTTTACTACTCTGGTTCATTAATGAAACCTTATGCTTTATTTCTGAATGACTAACTCAGAGAAATTGTGTCAATCAGCAGGACATCTATCAAGACTTCTGTGAGTGGTGGTGGTTGGATGGAGGAGGAGGTTAACTAACTGGCACTACGTCGGCTACGACGATGAGTGCTCCAGTTGATACTATCAACAGAACAGCTTGCTCGTGAAATTCACGTGCAAATGGCTGAACACTCCATAGACACGCCTACCCTTGAAGTAATTCTGATGGAGATCCAGCATCAAACAGGGTGTAACAAGTCTGGCCCTTTGAATGCACTGGAGCAAGGTGAAATAAAGTTTCTTGCTTAAGGTCACAACACATCACTGGTAATCGAACTCACGAACTTATGATTGTGAGTCGAATATCCTAGTCCCGTGACTTCACCAAGAGAGGAAGTTACACTCAGACCAAAGACAGAGCAAGAATTCTTGCATCACAATGGATTCAATCAAAGAAATATTTGTATCTAAAAACAAATGCTATCAGAACCCAAATTCTATGACAAAATCCAAGTTTTTGATCGGAGCAGACACTGAAACCACGATGGGTTGGTTACATTCCGAAAGCTTCAAATTGTAAAATAATTCATAACTAAGTGATTTATGAAAATAAAACTGTTTGTCTTTTTAGTAAAGCATCCAACCTTCCCATCAATACAAGAGGATGCAGAGAACAAATGATTGTAAACCAACAGGGAAGCATTTAACCCAAGATAATAAGCGCTAGAGGAAAACTAGATGAACTTTTCTCTGATGCAATGGCAGCTTTGCTGTGGGTGCTTCACAATAATAGAAATGATTAACTTGCTCAACAGTGTAGGTGCATATATTAACTTAATAAAAAAACGTTTCTATTCCACGCGGATATTTCTCCAGTACCTTCTTTCTTTCAATGTTAATATCTGGACCAGAATGTTCAAAAAATCACAAAAATGTCTGAATATGCCAGGAGATCGCCAGAATTGTATTCCTTGATGGTGCTGCTGATATCACATTGAGCAACAGAGGAAGAATCTAGTTAGTATTTCCACATATTTTGAGATTTAAAGCATCGCCACCATAATAACGTCGAATGAAAAGTACAGCTGAAGTTTGTAGTATTTCAGTACAAGTGTGAGATATAAATAAATAGAAACAATTACATCATTTCGCTTGCATCTGTTTCCGTTACGAAGGGTGAATAGAAGTTTAGCACTTGGAATACCTAGTCTGTCATATCTTCGAGTCTGGAGGCTTCTTATGAGGAGCATCGGATAACTGAAATGCTCAAGAGGCTTGTAAGTAGTGCCACACATGTTATTGAATCGAAAATCGTGACAAAACCATGGGAAAGTGTTGCATAGAAAATCCCATTGTGACCGAGATTTCCAATTCATATTTGATCTTTCAACGAGCTTTTGTAAAAGAAGACATTTATTACCGACAGAGTTGTCCTCTAATAGGGATTCAGTCCTGTAGGGAAGATGATATTTGAGAGAATTTTAAAGAACGGAAGAGAGATGACTTTGTAGTGTGTATAGGGAATACTATACATATATATATATAGATATATATATATATATAAATGAATATATAATATAATATACATGTATATCATATATATATATGCAAATATATATATGTATATATATATATATATATATATATATAATATACATGTATATTATATTATATATTCATTTATATATATATGCATACACACAAACGCATGCGCACACAACCAATTACATCATCACCTTAATATGTATGGATATATATGTCGCTTTTCATTTTATTTTAGTTTGAAATATTAAGATTAATTCAAATTTATTCAATTTCACATTTGCTATTTTAGAATTTTCTCAAGAAACCAATTCTTCAGCGCATGTCTGCACATGCTTAGGCGAGAGAGGGAGGGAGAGAGAGAGAGAATGGGTGAGTGAGTGAGAGAAAAAAGAAATACGAAGGAATTATGTGTGGATATGTTTGTGTATGATTCTGTGAGGATGTGTGTGTGGGTGGAAGCAATGAATAAACATAGATAATTACATTTAGTTGAAATAGCTGAGAATAAAAGCTAAGATTGTTCTTCATGGAAAATCATTGAAAGAATTCTTCGAATGACTGTAAAGAACTTCTTAAGTGAAACTGCAAATACGTCGTTTCAAGAAATATATTTGTGAAATTTGACGATTCTGATTGAATAAGAAGGAAATCTATTTGGGAAATCTGGTGGGAAATAAGTGGGACAAAACGAGATTCGTTGTTTTAAAATGGGTATAAATTGATTATATATGAAACCGGTATTCTGTACAAGTGGGTGTATATAAAAATTATATATTCAAAAAGGAATCGTAATTGTTCCTCAATTCCCAGACATTTTTATAAACTCAGGTAACAATGTTCTTTTTGTTAATTAAGTCAGTTATTTGAGCGCTTAGTCATTTTACTATTTAATTACATGATTATTATTTTTACTATGGTGGCGACGCAGTGAGTTAGCAGAATCATTCGCACGCCGGATGAAAGGCTTAGCGGCATTTCGTCCGTCATTATGTTCTGAGTTCAATTTCCGCTGGCTTTGCTTTTCATTTGTTTGGCGTCGATAAAATAAGTACCAGTTGAGCACTGGGGTTGATGTAATCGACTTACCCCCTCCCCTGAAATTGCTGGCCTTGTGCCAAAAATGTGAAACTATTATTATAATGAGAGCGGGTTGGCATAATCAAACTTTTTGCGGTATTTTGTCCTTTTTACGTTCTGAGTTCAAATCTGCTGAGGTAGATACTGCCTCTCGTCTTTTGGGGTCAAAAAAATAAGGCAGCGCCCAAATACTCGCCTTAAACAAAAATCTCTAACCATTATTATAACCACCATTATCGTTTTTGTTATGTTTTGCAAATAGTGTGAGTGTTTAGATACAGCCCATTGGCACAGTCGAATTACCATATTTTTACGTGATAAATATTTGTTGAATCACAATTTAGCTTTTCTACGCGACCTCCGTTCCTACGTTAATGAGGCAACAAATAAATTCAATCCTTCGACATATTTGCATATATATATATATATATATATATATATATATATATAAATGTATAAGGCTGTCTCACATGAAATTGGATTTTTAATGAGTTTCTATGTATATGCCTGTGCCCCCCACCCACCCCAAAAAAAAGATGAAATATCTCCCCTGTCCACAATAATAACGATCACCAATTTTCCCACGTAATTTAAATAATTTTAATATGGCGATTAGCGAAAGCGAAACTGGTTGACAAACATTAAAAAATGTATTAAAGCTATGTAAAATGTGTGTATTTTCCTTCGTTAATTTCTTATATACATTACAACTCACCACGTGGGAATAATCGAAATTCCTACCTTTCTGTTACTATATATATACGATGGTCTTTCAGTTTCTGTCTAACAAATCTGCTAACAAAGTTTTGGTGTGTCCGACGCTATAGTAGACGTCATTTGCCCAAGGTGCTAAGCAGTGGCACTGGACCCAGGGCCATACATTATATATGTGCATGTGTATGTGTGTGTGTGTTTCTGTGCGTGTGTGCGCGTGTGTTTTTGGCGTACGAGTTTATGTATGCGTGGTTTTATTGATTTAAACATCTGCTAAAATTACTCTGCACTTCATTTTATGGTTGATGTAACCTTTCCTTTCCTCTCCGCTTGTATACCCGGCCGTAGGTGGACCCGATCAAGCGATTCCAGGTTAGTGGAGTGTAATCCATGCTTTCATCTCAAATCACACGCAAATACAAACATACGCACACACACACCCACAATCAACCACACAAGCACATATTTGTTTTCATTGATATGCGAATTGGTTTTTGCCTATATAGGATACATATTCCATGTATTCTCGACTGCAAAATAATTCCATATTCTGTATATTTATATACGCTTATTTGTACAATAGATGATGTGGTGTATATGCAAACACGCTAAATCTAACGGATTTCTGTGATTTTATTTTAGCAAGAATTTAAATATAGAGCAAAACTGAAGACAAAACCAAGCGAAAACACTTAAATACCTACCACATACAATAAAAAAAACGTAAAAGATTTAACGAATTAAAACATGTAAAAATAGCAGAAATTAATTTTCACACTCAATTATTTGAATATTTACACTTTTGTATTAATATTTCTATTTTAAAATATTTTTCTTTTGTTTCTTTATTGAATTTATCACCATCAGTAACGTAAAGAAAAAAGAAAATGTTTGAGAAGTATGTGCGTGAAATACTGCGAGAATCACCCTTCTTTTCGGTTTTAAAGACGGGGAGGTGATGTGTCGGGGATGGGGAGGAATTTGTAAGGTGCCAAACAGCTATATTGGAAATAGATGGAATTTAGGAATATAAAGAGAGAAATCAGAAGAACAAAAAATGCTGAAGACAGAGTTAAACATGGATATTTGTAGATGTGTGTGTGTGCGTTTGCGCGCGCGCGTGTGATCATTCGGCTATGTACGTATATGGTTCCTTTTTAGATTTGCAGTGCATGCGGCTGTGCGTACGATTACGCATACATACACCCGTATGTACGAGTGTATATATATATATTTGTATGGGCGTATATATATATATGTATGCATACATGTACACATATATGTGTGTGTGTGTATATATATATATATATATACACAGACACATTTATACATATGTAACTATCGAACAATGAGAATGAGTGCTCAGTACCGCATTCGTGGATAATGTACAAATATATATATATATATATGGTATGTATATGTAAAAAATACAAACTGGGACAAGAACGCAAAACATTCAGAAGACGATACAAAAAACACGGACAGGACATGTGTATGTATGTGTGCATAGACTGATAGAGTGATCGACCTATGTGTCTATCTATAGATAGATAGAAGCAGAGATTGATGTAGAGAATGTAAACGCACTCAACACGTATTGGGAACGTTCAACGATACATAGGTGTGTGTGTGCGCGCGCGCGTGCTTCTGTGTGTGTGTGTGTGTGTGTCCATTAATATTGCTGGAGGTTCTTTGTCCATTGTTTCTATAATGGACCGAATTAGTGAGTGTACGACTTTTTCTACCTTATCCTTGTTAAGTAATCCAGAGAGATCATTAAACTCAGACCCATCGTAATTCCACATAAGTTTGTTTCGGGTTTTTTTACCCAGAGGGAGATATGTATATACTGCAGAACAGAATTCGTGTCCTAGCACGAATCTGTTATTAGGGATCTATCTGTTATTAAGGTCGCTTAGTCAGCTTCTGATGTCCAAGACTTACAATTATGTATTACCTAAATATCTTACAGCAATTTCCTTCTACCACCGAAAATTTGCAATCTGCCCTAAAATATAAATATTTGAATGTTCTGTGTTTGTCTCTTGCATTGAACTTTATGCTAAAAAGATGTCAAAGAAGGAAACTTAGATATGTTCAGTAGGAACAACGGAAACAGGGAAACAACATGAAATGCATAATGTCTTAGTTTGCACACTCACGTGCGCACACATATACGTACATACAGGCAGTCACACAGACAGGCAGACTCACACGGGTAGAGTAAAAATCTTCATGAAATTCGGAACATCTAAAACTTGGCCTTCTACCAATCAGCACAAGATATATTGGAATTGTTTTTATAAAATCTATAAATCTCTGTGTCAATTTAAATATACTTGCCTCTCTACTTGATCTCAAATGAACTACGAACCATATGAACTTTTATCAAATATTTCTGTCAATTTATCTCTATCAATTTCTATTTTTTTTTCAATTTCACTTCTTTCAAAATGAAATATAATTAATGTGTCTTTTATTAGTTTGTACCGATGAGCGACAATTATGTCGAAACAGTTTTGTCTATAAATATTAATAAAGTAAATATTGTAGATGAAACAAAATTAAATTAAATCATTGGAAAAATATTTCTAAATATGCTGGTATTTTAATGAAATTCTGTCCTCCACTTTTAAAAAATGGCCTGCTACCAATGATAGCAAGTATATTGGAATGTTGTGTAGAGAAAGTTTCTGTGTCCGTTTAAATTTTCTTTCGATTCCACATAATTTAAAATGAACTACGATCCAAAGTAATTTTATCAATTTTTTATAAAGTATGTTTCTATTTTTCTCCCGCAATTTTCCCTTCTTTATTTTTCAGTCATTATTGAAACTTTATTCAATTTATGTATCCCCAATTAGCTTGTATGGTTGGCACACAATTAAGTCGAAATATTTCCATCTACAAATATTAAGGGTTAATATTGTAATATTGTAATATTACAGCTGAAACGAAAATAAATTCAATATCAAGGAAATAAATTAGGAATTTAAGGACTATGGCACATTCTATTTAATTAAAAAATGGGAATAAATTCCTCCAAAGAATTATTTCTCGTGCAAAGAACCTGAACAACCAATAAGAAACATGCTTACAATGCAACTGAAATCTCAACAAAAAAAATCGATTATTTTTTATTTAATGCACAACTGTATCTATGAGTATTTTACTTTCAAAGCACGTGACTTTCGTTTTGAAAGGTGAACATGGCAGAACAGGTCTAGTGCACGGCGACATAATTATTGCCAGCAGAAAGACTTTCACAGGATACCACACACTGTGGTGCTGTAAATTCTAAGTAGACTGTGTGGATAAATGCTTACTCACAGGACGATAAATACTTACTACAGTGAGATGAGAGTTCAGTATGAGTTCATCATAGAATCATGTGTGATCAGAAGAGGCCTATCATGCTTCGATTGGAAAACCCTTCTTTTAAACATCTGTTGACCCTTATAAAGATATTCAGAACTAAGTGTTTATGAGAATTTCTATTTGCTGCTAACTTCTCATAACAGAATCTTTCGAAAACTATATCTTAACTCTTACTTGTTTCAGTCATTGAACTGGGACCACGCTGGTGCACGTCTGGAAAGGTTTTGTAGAACAAATAAACCCCACTACATATTTCTTAACCTAGTAATTATTCTGTCGCTCACTTTGGACGAAATGTTAGGTAACGTAAACAAACCAATACCGGTTGCCAAGCGATGGTGGGAGACAAACACAGACAAAAACACTCATACATAGCCACCCCACCCTCTTAAGTAGCCTCCTTACCAAAAGTACTTCATACTACCCCACTCCTTTGGACACTAACCTATCAACCTCTAACTCTTCCCTATTCATTCCCCTCTATTCAATTTTATGCACCTCTGCATACCGCTATACTCCCCCTCCAGCACCAACCAATTCCCTTGTCCCACTAACCACTGCTATATCGATTACCAACTCACACCCACTGTAACCACCCCTTCTATCTTCTCTCATACCCCTGTACATACCTTAGTAATCTCCCTTAGGCACTGAACCAGTCAACTTATTTCCCTCAAATAATGGCCATTCCCTTCCTCACTATCTCAACCATTAATTCTATACCCTTCATACAAACTAACGCAATAGACTACCATTCACAAGCTACTTACAACACCCTCCTCTCTTCCTCCTACCAGCCTCCATATTAACCCCTCATTCTTGAAATTTATTCTCTTCTCTCACTATTCCCTAACTGAATTCCCCCCTGTAATACACTTAGCTCTCCACAAAATCATCTACCTTTGAATTTCTTCCTTTTAACACCTTAAATGTAAGATCACTTCCCTGAAAACTGAGGCTCGTCTCATCCTACGATGGAATCGATCAATAAACATTATTTTGGACCCCAGAAACAGTTGTTGGATTTGTTATACTCCGACTCCTTTAATTCTCACTATCATTTGTATTCTGCGTAAAGCGGAACCTTTTGTATGTAAATATATATACAGGTTTTGTATTTCATGTGTTAAATATACTTTATATATTGATCTGTCTCACTTGGTTATCCCTACATTTACTTATATATATATATATATCAGCCAAACATATACCACGACAACAATACCAACAATTAATACCAACATTTATATACCACGACAACATTTCAGATGTTACCATATTAATGCCAATACACTCGACTGAAACGCCGAAACGCTAACAGCACGAGAACGGTGAAGAAGTTTCAATAAATTAGTAATGCAATACTAGAGTATTGCTTTCCAGTAAAGAATAGCCCGTGAGGGAAAAATATACAAAGAAGTAAATATATAGGCGTAGGAGTGGCTGTGTGGTAAGTAGCTTGCTAACCAACCACATGGTCCCGGGTTCAGTCCCACTGCGTGGCATCTTGGGCAAGTGTCTTCTACTATAGCCCCGGGCCGACCAATGCCTTGTGAGTGGATTTGGTAGACGGAAACTGAAAGAAGCCTGTCGTATATATGTATATATATATATATGTATGTATGTGTGTGTTTGTGTGTCTGCTGTGTTTGTCCCACTAGCATTGCTTGACAACCGATGCTGGTGTGTTTACGTCCCCGTAACTTAGCGGTTCGGCAAAAGAGACCGATAGATTAAGTACTGGGCTTACAAAGAATAAGTCCCGGGGTCGAGTTGCTCGACTAAAGGCGGTGCTCCAGCATGGCCGCAGTCAAAATGACTGAAACAAGTAAAAGAAAAGAAGTAAATATATGGCACAACGAAGTACCGATATTTACTGGAAATAACGAACGTAATAATACGACGCTAATGTATAGCTTCACCGCGTATGTACTAGCAAAAATGCGTGAGTGCAACAAACTAGAAAAAATTGTCTTACCTCCAGGGAGAACATCTGAAAGATGAAATACCTAGAAAAGGATAATGTGGGACCGGCGCCGGTTTCAGATTTTTCAAGATATGTCTGCACCCATAAAATTGATCTATCTTCGTCGGCATTAATGTGGTAACATCTGAAATGTTGTCGTGGTATATGTTTGGCTGATGAAGATAGATCAAGTATATGGGTGCAGACATATCTTGAAAAATCTGAAACCGGCTCCGGTCCCACATTATCCTTTTCTAGGTGTTTCATCTTTCAGATGTTCTCCCTGGAGGTGAGACAATTTTTTCTAGTTTGTTGCACTCACGCATTTTTGCTAGTACATACGCGGTGAAGCTATACATTAGCGTCGTATTATTACGTTCGCTATTTCCAGTAAATATCGGTACTTCGTGTGCCATATATTTACTTCTTTGTATATATATATATATATATATATATATAATATATATATATATATATATATATATATATATATATACATATATAATACATACATGCAAACACAAACACATATATGTAGTTATGCTTGTATGTTTGTATATACTTGTGGTGTGCTTTTTTCAATTTCCGTCTCTCATCATTGTTTGACCGTGGTCGAGACAATGGAATTTACCATGTTACACCAGACTTCACGGACCATCATAGCATTACGGATAGCATTATGGAGGTCCTGTTGCTGGATGTCTGTATCCCTGGAGATTACATCAGGGTAGGAGATTCTGCGTCCTCTGGTATCGCGAGCAGATGGCTTCCAGAAGAGAAGAGTAGAAATTACCTCGTTTTCAGCTCTACAACAATGTCCAGCAAACAAGAGATGATACAGGTGATAATTTCCCATATATCTGTACTTTCATTGAATGATTTCCGTCTACCAGATCTACACACAAGGTTTTGGAAAATCTGAGACTATATTCCATATGTTATAGCTATTGTTTACCATAATTGCACAAGAAGTACAGTAGAATCACGTGAAGGCTAATAAAAATTACACCGTTTTAGCACAGATTCCCCGCACTAATTACCATTAAGAACGGACATGAAATAAATAACTTCGAAAGGTCGAAGGCTTTTTTAGAAGCAGGTATTGGGTGTTGCAAATGCATATTACTGTAAGAGCAGGTTGGGTAAATTTGAGCGAAATATTTTTTGATGAAAAAAAAAAAAGGATTTTCTCTCTAATGCGAAATGCAGATCGCATTACATTTGTATTTGAATTGTTTTGCTGCATAGAATTGAAACATGAACATTGGATGTGTGGAAAGCGAAACAAATGATGGTAGCATGCTCGGCTGGATGTGCAGTGTTTGTGTCCGTGAATAACACAATACAAATTTCTTTTAAATCACATACTAATTGCCTGAAATAATTTTGCCAACGTTTGTGTCTCTTCGTATTCATGTACTTGTATCGAAGTATACTTACATATGTATACACACGCACCCGCACGTACACCCACCTACACAAACATGGGTACAAATAGACACGGGTGCGCACGTGCACACACTTGTGTGTGTGTGTGTGTGTCACAATAATTTGCGGTAGTTTTTACACCGAAAACAAGTATTTCGTGTTAATTCTTTATTCTTTACATTCTTTTATTTGTTTCAGTCATTTGACTGTGGCCATGCTGGAGCATCGCCTTTAGTCGAACAAATCGCCGCAGTACTTATTCTTTGTAAGCCTAGTACTTATTCTTTCGGTCACTTTTGCCGAACCGCTAAGTTTCGAGGACGTGAACACACCAACACCGGTTGTCAAGCAATGGTGGGGGGACAAACACAGACACACAAACATACTCACGCACATATATATATACGACGGGCTTCTTTCAGTTTCCGTCTACCAAATCCACTCAGAAGGCTTTGGTTGGCCTGGGGCTATAGTAAAAGACACTTGCCCAACGTGTCACGCAGTTGGAATGAACCCGGAAACATGTGGTTGGTAAGCAAGCTACTTACCACACAGCTACTCCTGCGCCTAAAAAACGATATCTTGGTCAACGGCCATGCTGGAGCATCGCCTTTAGTCGAACAAATTGACCCGAGGGTAGAGGGACAAACACAGACGCACAAATACATAAATACATATACACATACACACACATACATATATAAATGTATATATATATATATATATACATGACGGTCTTCTTTCAGTTTCCCTCTACAAAATCCACTCACAAAGCTTTGGCCGGCCTGAGGCTATAGTAGAAGACACTTGCCCAAGGTATCACGCAATGGGATTGAACTTCGAACCATGTGATTGGGAAGCAAGCTTCTTACCATACAGCCACTCATTCAAACCTTCTCCATTTGCAGTGAAACAGAGCTTGTAAGTGGTCCTCCTTCGACAAATCCCTCAGAGCAACGTAGCAGAGTTAGAGAGAGAGAGAGAGGTGGGGAGAGAGAGAGGGCAAGGGTGAGAGGGAGAGAGTGTTGTTAGATAGATAGATAGATAGATAGATAGATAGATAGATAGATAGATAGATAGATAGATAGATAGATAGATAGATAGATAGATATTTGAATATAGTTTAATTGTCTCTCGTAAGCCCAGTTGACCAAGTAGCTGTAACTAGAAAGCATTAAGTTTACAGAATGAGGTATTTTTGTTTTCTAACGGCAATGGGAACCGCAATGCTGTTGGTTAGGGGTTTATTACAATATATCCCGATGGCGACATAAGTTGCTGAAGTACAAAAATAACAAATACACACTCACATGCATCCATTCTACTGTCTCTCTCTCTCCCTCTCTCTCTCATCTTTCTCTCTCTCATCTCTCTCTCTCTCACCCCTCTCTCCCTCTCTCTCTCTCTCTCTCTGATCTCTCCCCCCACTCTCTCTCTCTCTCTGATCTCTTCAGGCTTCGACACTCGATATTCTGTCGTTCGAGCACATAAGCTCTCTGTTCATTTAATTAATGGCTCAGTATTCCACAAACACACACAACATCAGTTAATCTTCCAGCAAAATATTCAGTGACTAATTCAATGAATGGGTAGTTTATTTGATCGAACAGGCTTCTGTACCGTTTCCCCTCTACCAAATTCCACTCACAAAACATTTGTTAACCCAAAGTTATTACTGGAATCACTTTCCCGATGTGCTGTACTACACAATAGAACGTGAAACCGCGTAGTTACAAATTAAGGCCTTAACTGCAGAACTAAGCTGATGCTTGATTACGCAGCCACTTACGTCTCCGTTAGTATCAGCCCTGATCTAACAGACCTATGATAAAAGACGTTCCAGGTATGACCTTCCTTACGAGATCGGGAAAAAAACTTGACTGATAGTTTTAGCTAGTTTTACTTACTCAAAACTCAAATAAAATATCTCAATCTTTGTATAAAATCTGAAAGAGCTGACGAAAATTAAAAAGGAAAACATTCCTGATATTTTGGTAAAGAAAATTGGTATCATTCTAATGGTAGAACAATATTGCGTGCCATTAAAACTGGCCAATTCTGGCAAAGAAAGCCATAAAAATCATTTTTGTCGCAGAAGAAACGATCGCAACATGTAGATTAAAGTGTTAAAAGATGTTTTAACACTCAAAAGGAAGAATGGAAAATGTGGAATTGATTGCAAATTTTGAACTCAAGAATAGGCACTTTGTATAGAAATCCTGCACCCTTAAGGGCTATAACCAGCAAGCGCTGCTAATATTTTGGTATCTCACCAAAAAGCATGGCTGACAAATACAATTTTTGAAGATTGATTTTTAACCAATTTTATGGTTGTTCTTAGAAAAATGCGTAACTTAATTTAATTGGTTATCTGTGTGTAATGGGCTCGACTTCATTAGAATTAGCCACAACTAAATTTCAACAGCGAAGCCAGCATCAGTAGCAACAACAATTGCTGTTTGGTCGTGGTGATGGTGACCACATCAATAACAATAACTAACATTGTATGATGAAAGATAGGGCATATTATTTCTTTGTTCAACAATACATGACATCACTTCATACTTTGTGAAATTTGCTCAATCTCAGGTTGACTGAGAGCATTTTAATTCAACTTTCAAATCAATGCATTTCTTTGGCAGTCAGAGAACATTGGAAGATTAAAGCAATTTTCAGTTGTAAAGTGGAATTTAGATATTACATTTTTACGAAGAAACACTTGTTCGGTTTTCCTGCATTCCAATGTTTTATTGAAGTTAAAAGTCATTTCTAGAACTTGATTTTCTCACAACCTCGTTATCGTACAAAAGACACTTCGTTTCCAGTTTTCAATGCAAACAAATGAACCAATGAAGAAGGATGAACCGACTCAGTCATCCCACAACAAAGCTCCGAAAGGAAATACGAAAACAAGCGGAGTCAACGAGCAGTAACAACAGAGTGGCTCAATTTTCGCAAGTTTTAGTATGTTCATAACACATACACACACACACACATGTATATGCGTGTTTGCATATATATACATATATATACATATATATATATATATATATATATATATATATATTATATATATATATATATATATATATAATATATATATATATATATATATGAGTAGTTGAATGAATTATCTTGTTATGGATAATTCGGTTAACCGATACCTGGGTAGCAAATTCACATCAGAGAAGACACGTTTGAAGTTACGTGCTTTCGTGTGGAAATTTGTATGTTTTTTTTTAAATTATAAATATATGAAAGAATGGAGTTGAACGACGAATTAACAAAATTCCTTTATTTTCGACATATGTTTCGAAGGCTGCATATTCCTAATTGCGAAGGAATAAGGAGTATATTATGCCGCTTTCTCACCAGGAAAAGCAAGGAACTTATGTCAACATCAAGACGCACAAAAAACTTTTCGATGACTGCTCACACGGAGCCCATAGCGATAATGAGTGTCTCTTTAAAAACTTCCTTTATAAGGAGTGACGTCAAAATGGTTGGATGAAGAAGAATCTAGAAGGTTCTAAAGGTTCAAGGGTTCAAACGAAGTAGGAGAAGAGAGGCATAAGAATAGGAAGGTGAAAGGGTGCAGTTCAAATGAATGGGGAATTTTCTTTTGTGAATGAGTGTCTGTGTGTGTGACTGTATATAACGGCATTAATGTGTGTGTGTATGTGTGTGCGTGATTGTGTTTGTGGATGGGTGGGTGTCAGAAAACAGACAGTGTTGAGGTGAACGGTTTGTGTCTCTGTGTTTAAATGTGCTTACTATAGATAGAGTGAAAGAGAGAGAGAGAAAGAGGAGGGAGAGGTATAGGGACAAAGGTAACTGGATTGAGTAGTAGTTCTTTGAAAGTATAACAAGAATTTTTTGACTATGGGGGTGAAATATATAAAAAAAGAGTTATATTAATTAAAATTCAAGGGGCTATCTACGCTTGCAACCCTTCTGCTCATGTGGCAGGGCTTCATTTTTCTCCAGAAGTCCGTGCCTAAAAGAGTTGTATCTATCTATCTATCAATCTATCTTTTCGCCTTCCTTCTTGAATATTCGTGGGTAAAAGGGACATGCAACATCAACTATACTGCATATGTGGTGCACCTTGTCCACAACCATTAGGTCCGGTCTGTTATGCTCTAGCACTCGATCTAATTGGATTGGGAAATCGCAGAGGATTTCGCAACTCACCGACTCCGCCACTCTCTGCGCTTTGTGCTGTTACAACGTCTTGCCTATATCTAGCCCTCACTCTTCACACAGTCTCCAATGTAGCACTTCCGCTACCTGATCGTGGCGCCAGAACTTGTGGTTTTGGGAAAGTCTAGGGCATTTGTTCGTGATATGGACAATGATTTCACCCACTCTACTGCAGAAGCAGCACAACGGAGACTTTTGCTCATTCTTCTTCTTCTTCTTCTTCTTCTTCTTCTTCTTCTTCTTCTTCTCTTCTTTCTTCTTCTTCTTCTTCTCTTCTTCTTCTCTTCTTCTTCTTCTTCTTCTTCTTCTTCTTCTTCTTCTTCTCTTCTTCTTCTTCTTCTTCTTCTTCTTCTCTCTTCTTCTCTTCTTCTTCTTTTCTTCTTCTTCTTCTTCTTCTTCTTCTTCTTCTTCTTCTTCTTCTTTTCTTCTTCTTCTCTCTTCTTCTCTTCTTCTTCTCTTCTTTCTTCTTTTCTTCTTCTTCTTCTTCTTCTTCTTCTTCTTCTTCTTCTTCTTCTTCTTCTTCTTCTTCTTCTTCTCTTCTTTCTTCTTCTTCTTCTTCTTCTTCTTCTTCTTCTTCTTCTTCTTCTTCTTTTCTTCTTCTTCTTCTTCTCTTCTTCTTCTTCTTCTTCTTCTTCTCTTCTTCTTCTTCGTTTTGTTATTTATTATTATTATTATTATTATTATTATTATTATTATTATGTGAGAGAGCAGTTCATACCATCAAAGTGACAATGGGGTAAAATATACGAAGCCCAATATACCCATCATGACTACCCGTCTAATAAAGGTACACCAGGCACATGCATCACAACCATATGTGCGCGACATGGTGATCTCATATCAAGATAAACAGCACATGACCTTGCAGGTGGAGCCCAGTTAGAATTTTCTTCAGGTTGAGTAGCCCATCCCGCTCAAACGGTCCCTGAATAAGGGTTGTTTAAGGATGTTGAAAGAACCACCATGTTTCCAGAGGTGAACTATTCAAACCCCAAAGAATCCCTCTCAAACATGGCTATGATGCTCCCCCACTACTTCTGCTCGTGATCAGAGATGCACATATCGTCAGCCACTAAGGGACATGCTCAACTGGTTAAAGTGAAACAACTGACAGGCAAATCTGTGGTATTGAGCAGAATATTTGCTGTAGCCCATCTTTTATACCAAGACAAAACAATGTACATGATAACACTTCCAATCAGTTAAGATCAGAAGCCATGAGAGCCACTGCCTGGTACTGCATCAGGGCATTTATTATTATTATTATTATTATTATTAATATTATGATTATTATTATTATTCAGTAGTTTTCTTTTTATAGCGTGCTTTCACTTCACTACCGAGCTCAGCTCTGTGTGCCTTGGGTATGTGCTGTGATTTGTTGTGATGCTCTGATGGTTATTGTATGGAAAGTGTTCTGCGTAGGATTTGTGCATTGCCTAGTAGTGCAACTTTCTATATGCTATATGTGTTTGTAAGTCCTGGTGTTTTTGTTATGTATTTGTCTGAATATTTTTTATCATGCCTAATGCACCTACTATGATAGGAATTGTTTCTGTTTTTAGATTCTACATTCTGGTTACCTCTATTTTCAGGTCTTTGTATTTTGAAAGTTTCTCCATTTCTTTTAGAGACACGTTGTCATATGCTGGTATTGATACATCAATTAGAAAGCATTTTTCTTCTTCATGATCTCTAACAACTATATCTGGTCTGTTGGCCTTAATTTCTCTATCTGTGTGTATCGGCATATCCCAGAGTATGGTTGCTTTCTCGTTTTCTGTGACCTTTTGTGGTGTGTGCCTATACCATCTTTTTTCTGTTGTTATTCCATAATGTTGGCATAGCTTCCAGTGTATGTAGGTTCCAACTCTGTCATGTCTGTGAATATATTCCTTCTTAGCCAGGACTGGGCAGCTAGAGATAATATGATTTATTGTTTCTTGTCCATCTCCACATATTCTGCAGTTACTTGTAATATTTCTTTTCATGACATGTTTTTGGTAATTTCTGGTGGGGAGGCTTTGGTCTTGTGCTGCAATTAAAAATCCCTCTGTTTCTGCTTTGAGTCCTGAGCTTCTCAACCATTGCTGGGATTTTTCTTTGTCTATTTCTTTTGCGTTTAGTTTAGTCCAGTATTTACCATGAAGGGGCTTTTCTTGCCATCGTTTTATCATGGTTCGTTGCTGTTCTAGTTTTAGTTTGGATTTCATTTGTTTTATAGCTTTTGTTGTTTTTTCAGCATCATCTTCTTCTTCTTCGTCTTCTTCTTCTTCTTCTTCTTCGTCTTCGTCTTCTTCTTCTTCTTCTTCTTCTTCTTCTTCTTCTTCTTCTTCTTCTTCTTCTTCTTCTTCTTCTTCTTCTTCTTCTTCTTCTTCTTCTTCTTCTTCTTCTTCTTCATATTTATTAGGTGATATGATTTCTTGTTTATATTTGTAGCTTCCTTAAATACTGAGAACAGTTTTTTGTGTTGCTCGTGTTTTGCCGATATTTGTATCAGTTTTCCTCCCTTCTGAAGTAGATATTTTTGCAGTCCTATGGTGGTTATTTTATAGTAGTTTTCCAGCTGTATAAGGCCTCTACCACCTTCTATACGTTGTATATATAGCCTTTCTATGTCAGATTTTGGGTGATGCATCCTATATCCTGTCATTATTTTTCTTGTTTCCTATATATTGGTCAGTTCATTTAGTGTCCAGTTAAGGATATTGTAGCTGTAACTTATAACTGGGACGGCTAAAGTGTTAATACCTATTATCTTGTCTTTAGCATTGAGCTCTATTTTTAGTATTGATCTAACTCGTCTATAATATTCTTTTTTTATTTTCTCTTTCATTTGTGTCTTATCTAGTTCATGGATTCCTAAGTATTTGTAAGTTTGGCTTTGGTCTAATTTTTTTTATTTCATTGGTTTTATCTAGTGTGATGTTGCTACTCTTAACTAGTTTTCCTCTTTTCATGGTTACTTTGGCGCATTTTTCTAATCCAAATTTCATATCTATTTCTTTGGTAAATCCATGAACTGTTTTTAGTAGTGTTTCCAGGTGTTTGTCATTTGTAGCGTATAGTTTTAGGTCATCCATATATAAATGGTGGCTGATCGTTTTGCCGTAACATTTATATCCACATCCAGTTCTATTTAGCATATCAGATAGAGGTGACAGTGTCAAGCAGAAAAGGAGTGGAGAGAGCGTGTCTCCCTGGAATATTCCTCTTCTAATGGGGATGGCTTTGGTTTTCATGAGTCCCTCTTTTGTTTGGAGCTGTAGTACTGTTTGCCATTTATTCATAGTGTCCTATGTATTTTATAATTGTTGGTGCAACTTTGTTCATGGCTAGTGTTTCGAGGATCCATATGTGGGGGATGCTATCAAACGCCTTTTTGTAGTCAATCCAGGCCATACTGAGGCCTTTCTTCTTTCTGTGGCTGCCTTCAGTTATGGCTTTATTGATCATTAGTTGATCTTTACAGCCATATGAGCCTTTGCGGCATCCTTTCTCCTCTTCTGGAAACAGGTTGTTTTCGTCCAGGTGCTTGTTCAACCTTTGCAATATCACTGCAGTAAATGCCTTGTACATTGTAGGGAGACAGGTTATTGGTCTGTAGTTTTCTGGTTTTGCTGTCTCATTTGATTTGGGAATTAAGATGGTTTTCCGCTTTCTTGAGCCATTCAGGCATTGGCTCTGGCTCTGCTAGTACGTTGTTAAAGTTTTCAGCCAGCTTTTTGTGCATTCCTGTTAGATATTTCAACCAGAAGTTGAGGATCTTGTCATGCCCAGGTGCCTTGCAGTTGCTTAGTCTTTGCAGTGCCTGGGTGACCTCTTCAGTTGTTATGGGGGTTCAAAGTTGCTCAGATTCTGAGTTTGTTGTTTTAATACTCCTTTTTTTTTGGTTGTTCATTCGCCGACCATATGCCTTTCCAGAATTCTTCCACTTTTTCTGCCGTTGGTGCTGCAGTGATGTCTATTTTATTTTTGGCAAGTTCTTGGTAGAACTTTTGGGGGCTGGAGTTGAACTTTTTGTTTTGTTCAAAGAAACGTTGGCGTTTCTCATACCGGCGGATCCTTTGTGCTTTGGCAAGGATATCTTGCTTTAGCTTTTCTTTTATCTCAGGTAAATCTTTTTCTGTGATGGTATATTTGCGGAGTATTTTTGTTTTCTTTTTGTTGCTCAGTAGCGTTGATTGTCTACTGATTTCGTTAAGAATCGACAGATCTTTTCTCATTTTTTGTATATGTTTTTTGATGTTATTTATCCACAGGGTTTGCTTGGGTGGTGGTACTCCTGTTTGGATGTGTTTGAGGGAGTACCCAGCTTCTTTTGTGGCTGCAGTGACTGCTGCATATACAAAGTCATTTAGCTCAGTGATATCGCTTTTTGTTTCAGTGGCTATTAGTTCCGTGACGGCTAGTTTTATGCTGTTTATAATTGATGTTGTTGTTTTGTCTATTTTGATTTTTGGGAGGTATGGTCGGTGGTCCATTTTGAGATCTGTGTTTTTCAGTTCTTTAATTATTCTACTTTTTATAGTATCATAATCATTAGGCTCCCCTTCGTTGTTTCCAGGTTTTAGATTTGTGTCGCTTTCTTTCTCATCCTTATGTTTGTCTGTAGTGTTTTGGCTTGCTGCTTGCCGTGCATAATTATGCATCCTTACGGTCTGGGTTTGTTCTTTTTTGTTTACATCGTTTTTGTTTGAAATGTTACGTTTGTCTTCGTGTTTTATTATCTCAGTGTTCATATTATTTGGCATTGTTGCGTGGCTTCTATCTACATTTTCCTGATGTATTTTTTCTTTTAAATGTTCTATTTCTATTTCTGATATTTGATATTTTTTTGCGTTGAGAATGTATCTTCGTACGTTAGCTAGTTTATTAGTGTTCACTGCTGTATCCAAGTCTTTATTTATGTTATTTTTCTTCCATATTTTATATGTAAATGTTGTTGTGTTTTCGTTCTTTGGGTAGAACACTGCTGTAAAGTAAGCGTGTAGGATAGAAATGTATTCCTCACGTGTCCATTTATGCCTTTTGGGGTTTTTTTGCGGGACATGAGGAACAACGTCCGGCCCATTATTTTGACGGTCATCATTTTCGTAGGGTACCGGTCCGTTCATTTCTGTTGTCACATTGTTTTGCATGTGTAGTTTTTCATACTTTTTGTGTAACAAGTTTAAAGTACGCACTTTTCGATTGTTATTCTTTGGTTGAATAATATCGGTGTTATTTTATTTCTTCGTAGTTTTTTTTGTACATGGTGTTTGGGGTCGGGGATGATCTGGTGTTGATGGATTGTAATGTATCAAGCATGTTTACATGTGCTGTGTTAGAGGTGGAGATGATATCGAGTTAAAATACATCATTTCGTTTGGAAAATAGTATTACATTTCAATGAGTATTACTTACTCGGATATAGTCCAATCCTTTGTCAGTTCTTTTTTGGCTCCATGCGATGTCTTTGTTTCCGATGTTTGTGGATAGATTTCGGAGCATTGTTTTATCGCTCTCACATGTTAAACGTCCCCGGTGTTCTCTCGTTAAACCTTATTATTATTATTATTGTTATTATTATTATTATTTTTATTATTATTATTATTATTATTATTATTATTATTATTATTATTATTATTATTATTATTATTATTATCATTATTATTATCGTTATTGAGCGAGAGACCAACACATGCCATCACAGTGACAGTGCGGTACAAATATACGTAGCTCAATACACCCATCACACCTACCCGTCTGAAAGGGGTACACCATGCACATGCATCACAACCATATATGCGTGGGATGGGGATCTCATATCAGGATAAACTGCGCATAACCTTGCAGGTAAGTCCCACTTAGAATTTTCTTCGCGTCGAGTAGCCCATCCCACTCGAAAGGTCCTTGAATAGTTAAGGATCATGAACGAAAAGTCAATCACATATGATTGGCTAATGAAGAGGTGATTAGACTGGCGGTGCCCCAGCATGGCCACAGCCTAATAACTGAAACGCAGAAAAGAAAAGAAAGAATAAAAATGGGTGCGTGTGTGTGAGAGAGAGAGCATCACCTTGGGTATTTATTACTCTATTGTCTCTTCATAATTTTGTAATTTGAGAGAAACTTTGCTGTTTACTTCCAACAGATCGCGCGATCATGCTGAAGTTGTCTTCCTGGCTGCATACACAGATACCGTCCTGGGGAGCATAAGTTGTTCGACGCTGATGCAGTAAGTATCCCAGAAAGTATCCAAGTCTGTTAGAAACACGCTTCTTTCTCTTCTTAAGAACATTGTTGGTGAAGTATGAATTACTTCTCTCTTACTACTTTGTAGAGATTGTTCGCGTAAGTTGTGGAGTGAGGTACGATTTAGTGATTGTGTGATAAGTAGCAGAAGGAAGAACTGAGAGAGCTTCGGTTACATATATAGATATACATGCATAAGCTCTCTTATAGAAAGAATTATGGTGATGCTGACATCAATATCTGACTTTATGTTGCAATACCTTCCAGTAATGACATGCATCTCTTTGAACACATTCCTATAGAAAATTCAAATTCATGCCATGCTGAGCATCGTGGGAATCTATACATCAATATCACATGATTGGAAAGTGATAAAGCTTTGGTTAGCAAATCTTCAGGGCTTCAGCATCCTGTAATCTCATTATTATTTCAGACATGACGATAACATAAGCTAGGTCACTGTTATCAAGGGATATTCCTACAAACTGTCTGTGTGTGTGTGTGTGTGTGTGTGTGTGTGTAGCTGTATGTCACTGCATGGCTTTATAGCTCTGTATGTATATTTCTTATTTCTGTGTGAATGCGAGTGCGTTGTTAACCCGTCAATGTATCTACATCACTTTGTATAAGTATATATATAGAAATATATGCGTGTGTGTGTGTGTACATACATACAAACATGCATACATGCATATATACACATATAAACCTACATATATACGCTCACATTCACATATATACATGTTTACATTTTCCTTCATATACGACATATCTTTGTGTATTCATGTGCGTGTGTGTGTGTGTATAAGCATGTCTATATGGGGGGGAGGGGTGCTTAAGTGTATATAAGTATATAACATATGTCTATTTCTGAATGAACATAAACAAATATTTTATTGCTATTATTCGTATACATTTAGATATTAGTGTGCGCCAGCATCTTTTCAGACACGTGTGTATGCATATATCACACGTCATACATGTGTGTTTGTATGCATGTAATTCTTATGTCATATATTATCATATATGCGTGTAGACACACAGACATACACACAGTCACACACACACGCACGCAAAGACAATTCCATATGCTCTGTTTTATATTCCTCTCTGTTACCCACTTCTCTTTGTATTTGTATACGTAAATATTTCTATACGAGCAAATGCATGGAATCTGTGTCTGCGTGTAACAATGACAAGGAAATGTATAGGTATATGTATATAAGATATATAAGCATAGACACTCGTGTGTACATATGTCTGTATAATACATCAAGTACAGGACATCACCAACGAGTGAAAAATACGTAGACACCACATACATGCCTATATATATATATATTCAAACATATAAGATTTACCTTTTGTATATGTGTGTATGCAACCATAATGCTACAAAGCGTCAGTCTATTGCGATGCGTGATTATGCATATGCTCATATATATATATATACATATATATGTATATATATATATATATATATATATATATATATATATTGCGTGAGCATGTGTGTAAATGCATGTATGTGTATGTACATGTGCATGTGTAGGGGTTTAAATGTATGTTTCAGTGTGTGTAGAAAGGTGAAAGGGAAACAAGCATAGAAAGCGTGAATAAATAAACGCAACGTTTCTCCCGGAACTGAAAGAATCATCAGACACTGACCACAATAATGAGTGTGGCCTTTGAATTGGCCACGTTTATGTATTTGCGTATTGAGAAGGGTAAGTGGGGCTGAAACTAATTAGATCGTTTTAATTATTTTCTCTCGTTTGATCAGAAAACAGATAAAATCATCAGTGCTCTCAGATAATTACTACAGTGTGTATTTGTAGAACAGTGTGCGCGCGCGTGTGTGTGTGCATGTCAATGTGTGTGTGTGTGTGTGTGTGTGTTTATGTGTTTCTCTGCTTCAGAATTTATGCGTTTGTGTTCACGCGTGTGTGTTGAGTGCATGTGTAATGCTTTTGCCTTTAAATCTGTGAATATATGCCATGTTTCTAAGCGTACGTGTGTGTGTGTCTTTGAATGTTTGTGTTTATAAGTGTTCTGAATGTGCGTATGCATGTGTGTGTGTATTTGTGTGTTTATTTCCTGCAGCTCTGATTATGAAATGTGGTCAATATAATTGATCGTTCCTCGGTTTTGACCAGATATAATTACCAAGCAGCTTTTATTGCAAAACCATTGTAAATATTAGGGCATGTGACCTTTGACTGATTCACCTCCGAACTGTTTCGGCCAAATTCACTCGCAACCTGACCACAGCCACTTGCAAATACTTCATGAAACTTCATTTCATATCTCTCTCGAATTTCACTTACTCTTATTTTATTTTACACCAATATTTCACACCCACATTTCACACCGATATTTCATGCACTAAGTTATATTTTACACTACTAATCTTGCATCAACGATAGTTGCTTTTTTCCCCTCTCTTTTCTGTTTTTATGGCGGCCGGGATATTCGGGAGAGTATTTCTATTTCCTTGACGATTATTTATTATTTTTTTTTGTATGTTTTGAATTTGAAATTAATGTTTTCATCAACTGAAATTGTTGATAACGACGAGTCAAAATTTTGCAAAACAAACAAATAAGTAAATAAAGACAGAAAGAATTGAGGAGGAGGAGGAGGGGGAGTAATGTGGTGATAATAATGTGTTGATGATGACGGTGACGATTTAAATGAATAAAATAAATTAAAAAACTTAAACTGAATTCAATATAAAAAACATTATCAATTCAAATTCAAATTCAGGGATTTTCCGCATTTTCATCTTTTATTTTTTACTATGGTATTTTATTTTCGTTACAATTTTTATTTTATTTTATCTTTATTTTATTTTTTACTATGGTATTTTATTTTCATTACAATTTTTCAACGATTCTTTATTCAAATTCCTCTTTTTTACTGATTTAAGTTTGTAAAAATATTTCAATTTGAATTTTTAAATTGAATTTCAAAATTCTGGAAAAATATGCTTAATGCAAATTATTTTTAATTTTCTTCCCTTGATATATGGAAATATTACAGGAATCTAAATAGAAATCCACTGCCTTGTATATACAGATTTCTTGGAGAAAATGTTCCATGTTTAAACACTCTAACCAAAATTAATATTTATTCCATCAGTTAGTTTCCTTCCAGTTTTATCAGATTTTATTGTTTTGGGTCAGAAGTTTTGCAATACGTATTTTGGTTCCTTCTTTGCTTTATTCAACAAGTTACAACAAAAGCAGCCTCGAATTCAAAGTAGGGGCTATCGTGTTGCGCCGTCTGAAGCCATTTTTTTTGCCAATTCTTTGATCCCATACAAATACCAGTTCTTGTTCTTCGAGGGGAAGAACTCCTTCGTTGAAATTTCCGTCTCCTGTTGGTTGACAAAGTGTCACGAGCGTAAGCTGTGAGCTATGAATCAATAATGAGGATAGAAGTATATTGTCAAAAACAAAATTCAAACCAGCTGTTAACTGATACGGACAGATGGTATGGTAGTAGATTAGAAACGATTTTCCAATGTCATTTATTTGATAAAAAAACACAGGTTGGGTGGTACCAGGCTAGAGGCGGTAATCCAGTTGCCTACATTTGATGTTTCATTTAATCCATTGCTCGATTTAACATTAACACTTGGTTATTAGAGTTGAAGCTTAATTTCTATTCGGTCAAAGTGCACTGCCTTTATTTCTCTTTAAATTTTAGCTACAGGTGAATAATTTTACAGTGGCCGTTTTTTCTTTTGTTTTTCCTACACTCGAATTATTCCCACGTGAATGTACAGTTTGCAAGGTTTTGCGTTGATGCTACCAAAATGTGTTGTTCCATCGAACATTGGTGACCTATCATTGTCAACGATGCCTCAGACTCTATGTTTCCTTCTACTTGGGGGTTAAGAATAAGCAATGAATTTTGAAGAGATCTAGAACTGATACGGTAACACATCTAATTTGAAGGTCTAAAACTCCCACCAAACCACCACCTAATTTCATTCATCGATTCTGAAAGGGTAGCATGGCAATTTGACTTTGGTGGAATTTGATCTCAGATCACAGAGACCTGGAACAAATACCACAAAGTATGTTATTTGATGCTATAATGATTCTGCCAATTCATTATCTTAATATTAAATATATGTAAAGCGGTGAGCGAGGAGAATCGTTAGCACGCCTGACTAAATGCTTAGCAGCATTTTGTCCGTCTACGCGTTCTGAGTTCAAAGACCACCGAGGTTGACTTTATCTCTCATCCTTTCGCAGTCAGTAGAGTTAGAAAAATAAGTACAAGTTGAGTATTGAGGTCGATGTTACCAACTTACCCACACCACAGAGTTTGCTGGCCTTGTGCCAACATTTGAAATTAATATTAAGTATATCTTGTTAAACTGCTGAAATATTCCATTGTCTACACATACGAGGGACACATTGTTAATTACTTGCTTCCTCGGCAATCAGTCCCATATAGCAAATTGCCAATATATAGCAGCATTGGTGTAGTGGCGCTTCAAATATCTTAGTATTTAAATTTCTGATCTACCAGCTATTTTCCCCGCTAACTTCTACTCTGAAGCATATCTACAAATCTTTGGCATTAACTGTATTTGTACATTAATTAAATGTATTACACATAATACAGTCGAGAATGATTGTCATGTTAATTAAACAACCTGACCATAGACAGTAAAATCAGGATCGACCTGACAGCACTGTTTCTGGTATTATTATACTTTCGTCATCAATTGATTACCCAACATTTTACTTCCACTGTGAGATTCTATTTCAAGTCACTCTGGTGGCCTTTCGTTACATTCTTTGACGGTCAGCTTTAAAATTCCTTTAAAGTAACGTAAGTTTTATCCTTCCAAATTCGATAAAATAAGCAAATATTGAAGGAAATGACTTCTACGTAGTGGCTCGATAAGCTAGAAATAGTTAGCAAATATATTTTTAAACACATCCTATCATCTTGAAATGGAGTGAACGTATATTCAAAATAATGTAGTCCTGGGTATTTTATATCTGAAAAAACGGCAAGAGAGTCATGGCTGGAATTCCTCTAATCATAGATCCGTCTGCTAAATCGCGGCTGACTAGAAGCTAAACAACAATCTGGAATTGATTATAGGTCTGTTCAATCAGAGCGAACTTGGAGCTATGAAACAACAAAATCTAACAAGAATAACAACATAAATAGTGGGCAGGCTGATATAATCGATTATCGCATAGAATAGTGAGCTCCAGCATGGCCGTGGAATAAAAGCCTGAAAGACTAAAAGAATAAAGAAATCCTGCAATGTAATATCAGCTTGAAATATCAGATTGTTCTGGTGTTATTGTACTGTAATTAATCAGGGAATTGGTTGTATAGACATAAATTCTAAGCTTCCCTTTTGATCTGCAGATAAACAGTTTTCCCGATAAAATCAGTTGAGAATGGCTTTTGTATCTTGATGTGATTCCTACAGTAATTTGTCTTCTTCTCTTTGCTAAATGTTCGCACATCCATGTTCAATTGAAATATTGGTTTATGTTAAAATATTGTGGCATTAAATGGCAGTAGAGAAATAGGAAATAGGTTAAAGATGCCTGCAGTATAAGCCATTAAAAGCTTGTTGCGAAGATGTCTACAGGAAAACATGACATGCATTTGCACTTTTTCTCTTGTTTCCATTCTTAGTTCTTTACATTAAGACGCTTTGCATGTATATATATATGAGTGTATGTCTAAGCTTTTGTGTGCAAGTGTGCGTTTGTGTGTGTGTATGTGTGTGAGACTGTTCGTTCATAGACATGGAGTATCTCTCCTCATAAGCAACTAATTTTGATGTGGCCCCACAGATATATACGGATATATATGTATACATATACATATACATATATATACAAATGCACACACACATACGCACACACACACACACACACAAAGACATTTATATATATATATATATATATATATATATATATATATATACCGGAGTAAACACATAAATGTGAAACAAGGTGGAAAAAAGAGTACTCAAATACCAGTGGTAGAGTAATATGCTTTATTTAAAGCAGCAGAAAATACAACAAAATCTGTTACTCTGAGTTTCTCGTTGCCGTTCATCAGACAGTTTTTGCTAGAATGGAACCGATATATCAATTCAATCTAGACTCTTACAAATGCTACACCTTTAAAAATGTACACTTTATTATATGTACACTTTATATATGTACACTTTAATATATGTACCTTTATATATGTACACTTTAATATAAATATGTATTGCAGTGTAATATTTATAATAAGTTTTAATTTCTATGCATTAATTATACTTTCTTCATTAACGTCAATATGTATTTTATTCAATGTAAGGTTTTTTCCTCGAATTTTATAATTTTTATGTTTTATATATATATACATATATTTTTGAGCTTTTTTTTGTTTATCGCTCGAAGATTGACCGTTATTTCTAAAGGGCCAATCAAACAAGTCCATTTTTTTAAAGGTGTAGCGTTTGTAAGAGTCTAGATTGAATTGATATATCGGTTCCATTCTAGCAAAAACTGTCTGGTGAACGGCAACGAGAAACTCAGAGTAACAGATTTTGTTGAATTTTCTGCTGCTTTAAATAAAGTATATATATATATATATATATATTATATATATATATATATATATATATATATCGACCTCAGTAGTTCACTGGTAGTGTATTATATTAACGCTAGAAGGATTAAAGTCAAAGCGGATCCTGATGGGATTTCAATTAGGAACGTAAATACTACAAACTACTTTGCCTCATGCTCTAGTAATGCTGCTTCAGCGTTCTCGCAATGAGAAGATTCTTTGGCCGACAGTCCACATGAATTCGGAAGAGATCAAGTATTTCAACCTTACAACCTTCAAAGTAGATTTACCTGTCAAATGCACACACATATACACACACTGAAGATCGGAAGGGCTCATGCCGTATCACACCCTGTCACGCTGTTGTGTAACACGAAGAAGTGGCAAGATATAGAACATACTGCATCGACTTACTCGATTCCCGTCTTAGAAATTTTATGCAGCAGAAAAAAATAAACAAAGTGATATATTTGGAGTGATGAGAACGAAGAGAGTTATAAAAATTACATACACATATGCACTCATACGCACACACTCTCTCTCTTTCTCACGCTCTCTCTCTCTCTCTCTCTCTGCATATATATATATATATAGGCATAAATACATGTATGCACATATATGTATGTTTCCAGGTTTGTATGCGCCCGTACACACATACTTCACGGATTTTGCTCTAAAAATGTACAATCAAACACCATGGCTGTTGCATATTAAATCCATTTTGGAAAATTTTTCACAAGAATCTTTTCGATTAATTTTGATCTTCTGTTTTCTTTAACAAACGTAATAAACGAGGAGTGATCATAGCTGACCCTCACAGAGTTACACTCTGACCCAAACGAACATTCTTGTCCCATGGAGACTTCATACAATAACCATATTGGTTGAATCATTTGTTATTTAGACAGGTCCTGCGATTAAAAGATATTTTCTCCATTAACATCTTCTGACATGAAACCATTGTAAGATATATATATATATGTGTATGTGAGTATCTATCTATCTATCTATCTATCTATCTATCTATCTATCTATCTATCTATCTATCTATCTATCTATCTATCTATCTATCTATCTATCTATCCATATATACTCTTTTACTCTTTTACTTGTTTCAGTCATTTGACTAAAGCCATGCTGGAGCACCACCTTTAATCGAGCAACTCGACCCCGGGACTTATTCTTTTGTAAGCCCAGTACTTATTCTAACGGTCTTTTTTGCCGAACCGCTAAGTGACGGGGACGTAAACACACCAGCATCGGTTGTCAAGCAATGCTAGGTGGACAAACACAGACACACAAACACACACACATACAATTATATACATATACATATATACGACAGGCTTATTTCAGTTTCCATCTACCAAATCCACTCACAAGACATTGGTCGGCCCGGAGCTATAGCAGAAGACACTTGCCCAAGATGCCACGCAGTGGGACTGAACCGTGAACCATGTGGTTGGTAAGCAAGCTACTTACCACACAGCCACTCCTACATGTATATATATATATATACAGATACATACACAGACACACATATAATGTATGCGCGCATGCATGAACGATGGACGTCGAGGCAATGCTATGTGTGGTCGTTGCTTGTTAAGGGGAGACAAATCCTCGATGACTTTTTAGTCCAGCGGATGATTTAGAGTTTGCACCAAAAGTATTACGTAAATGTCTCTTTTCAGATAAAATTAATATAGCATCACGATAACCGACACTGTAAATTTTTACATGATTTAGAGACTCTTAATTCCGGATGTCAACAGTCGATTTCTAACTGGTTCTAGTTCCTGTAACCTCGCGTAGCTCGTAAGAAACATGTATAGAAAAACACACATTGCTACATGGTGGGCATTTGAAGCGATTATTAATATCTCTGTATACAGCATTGCTTCATTAACATCACTCAAGCTTTTGATTCTGAGAATTAGATTGTGTCCTTAGAGATTTTTGGAATCTCATTAATTTGCCTCGTTAAGGTACATAAATATTAACAAGGAGTGTAGAGGGCGAGCGGAGGAGGCATTTCGTCCGTCTTTACGCTTTGACTTCAAATTCCGCTGGGGTCGACTTTACTTTCTATCCTTTCGGGGTCGATAACGTAAGCAGCACTTGAGCACTGGGTTGAACTTACTCCTCCGAAATTGCTGGCCTTGTGCCAAAATTTAAAACTAATATTAACAAGGAGTTTCATGATATGAGATTATATGCCGTAACTTATGAAGTATCGCCAAACCCATTTCCATCAATAATGATGTAGAAGAGGGTGACATGCCTCTGCCTACTCTCTTTGCCGTGTAATCCATACATCACAACAGATATTTTTAATCGCCTTCAAAGACTGTTCCAAGGACACTTTACGTACACACGAACACACACACACACATATACAGATATATATGTATATATATAAATATATATGTTTAAATATATATACATATATATATATATATATATATACATGTGTGTGTGTGTGTGTGTGTATCGTCTCCATAATCTTCTGCATAAGCCAGGAAGCAGTTTCTGCAAAAATCTCTGAAAATATAAATAACAATAATTTCACATAAATTCATTTGCATTCTATGCTCCCATGAGGTCACATCAAACAATTCGTCTCCGATTACTTTTTTTTTAACCAAAGAAGAATAATCAAAAGAAAATAAAAAACAAAAGCGATTTTCTCTCATGCAAAATTATATTAATATCAGATTTGCTGATAGTTAACAGCGGTGTTGGTGAAAGCTAGAACTTTGAAGAAAAATGGTTTAGTTATCAGAGAGGAAAAAATCAATGATGTGAAAATGGATAAATTTTTAGATTTGTCTATTGCTAATATTACTGAACTACTTCATAACAATGTTCTACAAAGAAAAGATCGTAGCATTTTGCTTTAATTCTAACTATAATCGAATCTGAAATCGCTTGCTAACCACCCCAATTCTGTATTTAGAGTCAAACTGAATTTGGGTAAGGAAAGAAAATATATTTGTGATAGTTAATGGTGCAAGTTTGTCATCTATATTAATCATCATCATCATTGTTCGACCGTATATTAAAAGAAGTAGAGATATTTTTAAATTATAGACGACTTCAGATGTTTGTGTTTATGCAAGATATTATGTAATTATTTTTGTGAAGTTATGGGAACCGTCATTTTGGTGGGTGGCTAATTCGCAATTTTAGTGAAGTATATATATATATACGCACACATATATGTACATACATATGTACATACTTATGTATACATATAATTGTGTGTGAGTGAGTGTGCGTATATGCATAATATGAAGTAATAATTACATGTGTATACAATTAAATGATAAATAACTCAATTAAAATGTTTACCTCACCGTCTTCGATTCGATCCTACCACCATTATGTTTACGATAAGGTCTGGGTCTGTGTTCACACGGGTCTAAATTCTACTGCTTTTATGCTTTTTCTGTCATGGTGGAGGATTTCACAAATTTATTTCATATTTTCCGTTGTGTCACTGATTGCTTTGAATATCTTGAAACGCTTCGAGCTATAAATAGATACAACTTGAAGCGAAAAATATTGACCGTCATAAGAATATAGATGCATTTCGAAGGCTTTTGCTGGAAATTTGCTGAGATTCATGGAAAATTGGTACAGGCAAATTGCCAAAATTAATCAGTCATTGTAAGCATTGCAGAACCGAACTAAGACCACGATACAAAACCTCGCCGAATATTTGAACCTGTGTTGCAAGAACACCATTTCTTGACTGACTCAGAAGGCTCAATTCCAATTAGCATCAGCGGTGTACGCATTTCAACTGAAAAGTACAGTCACACCACTGCGTATATGTGGTAGACGCAAACATGCATGCATAATCTCCAAGATGACTTTGTGGAAATTCCAATGTAGGAGACTTTGCAGAGTTGGAGACTGTATCTCTCTACTGCAAAATAATTTCGAATTTTGAGACCCGAAACATACAGGCCACCTTCACTTCGATTCTCTTGTTAGCTGGTTTAAGGTAATACGAGAGTTTAGGGCTGATATTGACTGTATTTAAACATCTCATCATCAAAGACAATTTTTTTAGGATAAGACGGAACATAACACTGTACAAGAGAAACAAGATAGAGTTTGAGATATTTATTGGTTTCTCTCAAGACAAAAGGAGACTCCGTAAATGAGGGTTTTGAGAGAATTACAGAAAAGTAAGAAGCTGGAAATCCATTTGATTTGGGAAAGAGGAAACAATTTTAATTTCCTACATAGATACAAACTCCCACATTTTTAGAGGGATGTGCATAACTGTATTTTCATTTTATTGAGCGTAGAGAAACAAAGAGTAAAGTCGGCCAAGATGGAGTTTAAGCTTGAGATACAAACTAAATACATAAAAAACGAAATACCACAACGTTTCTTGATCGCCGCCGTTAAATGTAAGTGAAAGTGATTTCTCACAATCACGGCCAGCCTTTTCTTGTGGGGGTTTGGGTTATGATTGAATAAAATAATTCCAGTTTCTGAGTGGTAGAAATATTATACTGATCCCGTGAGGATGAAAGATACGGATGACTGGAAAGGAATTCGGACCTTTGTCAAATGGGGAACTCTCGAGAAAACAAGTGAAACACATTCACTAAACAGTAAACATTTGAGTAAATAAAGCAACAAACTTTTGACCTTCGTCAGAAAGTGAAGAAAAGAGAGCAAATGATGTTTGCCTTCAGACCACAGATTCTTCCATTCCAACAAATCAAAAGCGAAACGAAAATTAGTCGTTGTCTAATATTGTTCTTCAGCTTGTTCTCGCCGCGTAAACAATTTCTATAAATTGAGCCAGTAACGCCGCCGCCTCTGCACTAAATATGTTACAGCCAAACTCTTTAGTTCGGTTTAACCTTTCACTTACTGCTGATCAACAACAGCGACCAATTCTGTATCATAATAGCAGACACTGCACTAAGAAACACGGCACCAGCATTTTTTCTTTCGACAGAAGTATTTTATAATTCTGCACCTTACACACTGCGGAATTACTTTGACAACAACTGAAAAACGTTGGAACCAACTAAGGTGAATTGGTTTTGCTTTGTTTTAGGTGGGCAATTCGATTTCCAATGTTTTTCTTGGCAAGTTTACCATAAAGTGAAAACTAAATATTACATTTTTTTTAATGTTTACGCTAGGAATAAAGTTATTTAAATATATTGTTAAAGCTTAAAATAGAAATAAAGGTATTGAATGTTAAATGCAACATTTTGGGTTGGTTTTTGGTAATGTTTATAGTTCTATTTTATTACAATAAAATCATTTGTTTCGTTAGCTGTTAGCAATCAATTCCATGAAAGGACAGCAAGCAAATTCTAACACTATGGCAAAACAGAAAATATTAAAACACTACAATTCGTTTACTACAACATAAAATACAACTGGAAAAAACATTAAAATTTGTTTCGAAAACATGAAGATTCCTTAACAAATTATGTCACATGGCTTACAATTGAGAAGAACTGAAAACCCATTGTAAATCATTTGACACGGAACAAATGAAATTGCTGAGTTTGTAAACGAATTTCAATGTTATAATATTAGGTCTTTTATTTATTTTCATTTCATAACATTCTCTGTAAACAGTAAACACAACGAATTAACTGTGCAATAAAGCTTCACCGAGCTTCAAATGGATTAATTAAACCTCGTGAGTTGTCGCCCCTTTGCCTTCACCCAACTTGATTAACATTAGCCATTGAACCTCTATTTTCATCTTCTCGTTGCAAAGTGTAATTTAATTTGTCAACCTTTATTCGATCGCAATAACTGCGTTGACTTCCACTCCACCGTTAGATGCCCATGAGAATATCGCCCAAAGTTAATTCCTCCCTCTCGTTACAAACAAATACTCTGCGTAGACACAGTTCATGGAATACCCGTCGCTGTACTCATGTTGTTCTTCTTCTTGATTAATCTCGTGACCATCTTTCATTGATCAGACCTATAACCTCGTATCAAGGGCAACTTTATCCAATGTGTTTTTCCAACTTGAAGGCGCTTGTGGAGCGTTCAACATGGTAATTACTAAGACATCTTTATTCTTTTACTTGTTTCAGTCATTAGGGTGCGGCCATGCTGGTGCAACGCTTTGAAGAATGAATCCACCCCAGTTCTTATTTGTTTACAGCCTGGTACTTATACTATCATTCTCTTTGAACGAACCGCCAAGTTATGTGAACGTAAACACACCAACGCAGGTTGTGAAGCGGCGGTGGTGGGAAACAAATAATGACACACATACATACGTGCGCACACACACTCACTCTTATACATGCACGTGTATATATATATATATATATATATATATATATATATATATATATATATATATATATACATACATACATTTTATTTAAAAGCAGCAGAAATATAACAAAAGCTGTTACTCAGAGTTTCACGCTCCCGTTCGTCAGACAGTTTTATTATCAAAACAGTTGTTTTCCGTAAACGAGTCGAGGACTTACTACGATTTACTCCTGATCTCGACAATGGTGTAAAAACGGTGACATTTGAGCTTCATTTTCATTTGGGGAAGAGATGGAAGTCCTTAGGTAGTAAATCTGGTGAATAGGACGTGAGACGGAAGCGATATCCTGTTGTTTTGGGCGAGAGACTCCCGAGTACCGAGCGCTCGGTGGCAGGGTGTACTGTCATCGCGAACAATCTAATTCTTCACGCTTCACACATCCGATCGTTTCCACTGAATGTCTTCTCTCAAATGCTTCAAAACTTCGTCGATCGTCCTCCGACGACGATCCCCATGCACAAGCGGATGAATTTTCTCTACATTTCCGGGGCGACACTCTTCTCTACATTTCCGGGGCTGACAAGTCTGCCAGATCCCTCATCCTCTTCCAAGAATGTTCTTCCGCTCTTGAATCGTCCCTTCCACTCAAAATAGTGCGCACGGCGCATTGCCTCGGCGCCGTAAGCTTGAAGAAATCTGCTCAATGTGTCTGTAGCAGTCTTCCCAACTTTCACACAAAATCACAAATTTCACAACATGCGAAGTAAACGCAGCGATGTCACTCAGCACGCTTTCTCATGAAGGTCACTGCTAGCTCTCACTGTGCAGGCAACTATGTGCTGCCATCTGTTGGGACGTTACAGAACTAGTCCAGCAACTTTTCCATACCACCTCGTACATATATATATATATATATATATATATATATATATATATGTATGTATATATATATATATGTATATATATGCATATATATATATATATATATGTATATATATATATATATTATATATATATATATATATATATATATATATATATATATCTTACGTGTATGCACACACACACATGTATGTAAGTATGTATACATGGTTTTTACGAACTGTCTTCCTAATTTGTGCGTGTTTCCATGAATTTCATACAGTTGTTAACACGTGAACCATGGTTCTTCTCTCTCCTCTATCTCATATTTATTACAGCCTGCTCAATCTCTGAGCAAACCAGTCCAGCGATTTTAGTGGTTTATGTTTTTTATAAGTAAATATTTATATATCGAGTGAAATATTAATGTTTCCTCTAAATATTCGCGTTAACAATGACGAATGGGTTGCACTGTGTACATACATTGATATTTCCTCCTCTTGAAAATGTTTCGTAAAGCATTTGTTGCTTTATTTCAGATTTGAAGGAAGAGAAAACAAATGCATGCAAGGGTCCTAGATGAAGAAATATATCATTTACTGTTTTATAATATATCGCTATGGTAATCCATCGCAATGATAATACATCTTAGAAATTAAACTGTCATTAATTTACTTAATATCATTAATTTAAATGTTTTACTAGTTTCTAACGAATTTAGACTCGTAAACTAGATGAAAATTGCAATTTTAATTCATCTTCATGTCATGTATAGATTGTATTTCAGTGATTTGTAAAGTATCTCGTTGCTGTTTATAAATAGAGAACATATAAAAATGAAACTTGTTCGACTGATTGAGTAACTATTAAATCATAACTCTGTATCATATTTCACAAAGGTTCTCTTAACGGTACAAAAGAACTCTACTCGAAGCAGGTTTTAATTTTCACCATCCTTTCCTCGCTATCAATGTGTGTGTGTGTGTGTGTGTAATAACATTTTCCCATCACATTACCATTGATATTTCAGCTAACATCAAATTATTGGGAAATGCAACGAGGGCCAAGGAAAGCAAGCCAGGGCTACAAGTCCGTGGGACAACGAAAGACATATACTTTTAAAACTAATAAAACAGAATCTAAGAGGACAGGTGAGGGTCTGTGTCGGTAAGACTTTCACATTGGGGAGAAAGTAACAGGAAGTAACAAAAATCGTACAGTGAAATTGCCGTTGGAGCTGTGATATCCAATAATCACCACAATATATATCTTTAGAGTAAAGATAAAGAAAAGGAAATGAAAGAAAGCCAGCAGAGTTTTGCGTCCTCCAAGCTTGCGAAACTGGCAGCAGCTGATGAGGAATGCAAGACAACGTAGCTTCATACGTAGACAAGAAGCGATAGGAGGGGGAAACTTGTTGAAATGGGGAGAAGGAAAGAGAAGCGAGTAAAGCCAGAGGGAAACTGAAGCGAGAGAGAGCTGGAGGATAGAAATGGGTTAACGGGATTGAAAGAAGGTATACGAGTGGAGAAAAATTATTGACTGAAACCTGTCGGAGGCTAAGTTCTGAGTTTGAATATGAAATGCTGTTCATTTAACTTCCGAACAAGCAATTTCGATTAACTCTTTCTCTAACTTTAAAACAATTAGTTTGAAAAAAGCAAATGCTTTTGGATTTCTTTTCAACGAAATAAATGACATGTCTTAAACTATCGTTCAAAAGTAAATACCCAGACACATTCATACTGATAGGAAAACACAAGCTGAGTGTTAATTCTTCACTTTCTGCATTTGTTTCCTTTCTGTATAGTTAGGTAACGCCACGTAATATTTATATGATTTCCTTGATTTTTTACACACACGCACACACACACCTATACATACTCACACACACACACACACACATACACACATTCACACACACACACACATAAAACATCTAAACAGTTTTGCTTCTTGTTATATATTGTGTGTACTGAACTATAATTTGAATGTTCACATGAATCTTTTTCCTTCCGCTACACCAATTTTGACATGTCTTTTGATTTGGTTTTCAATATATTAGAAAGTTCCCTCATGGTTAACCACTCTATTAGAAATAGAACCTAAATATCCCTCAAATCATACATTTCTTGAAAATAAAAAAGAGTCAGATTTTATGTTGCAAGTGGCCTTAAATATTCTTCTTTTAATGTGTGACAACAATTTCCTTCATTCACTAAACTTAAATACAAGGTGTATTTCAGAAGATTGTAGACATTTTCAGGAAGAATTTTATCAATTTCTAAGAAGTACAAAACTCTAATCTCCTTTAAAATACAATCCTCTAACTTCAATGAACTTGTTGTAGCACGCCAGCCACTCCATGAAGGCCCCATGAAGGTCCCATGGAAGTCCCCCGAAGTGAAGATGTCCAAGATCTTTGTCACAGACTCTTTCATTTCCCGAACGGATGCCTCTGAGGTTCTCCTTCAATTTGGGGAACAACCAAAAGTTACAGGAAGCCGGATCTGCGCTGTAGGAAGGGTGATGGACAGTTTTGATATGTATGTCCTGTCAAGTATTCGGGTAGGGTCAGGATGCTTGTCACTGGGCACTCTGGAAACAAACATTGCAGATATTTTGCACATGTTCAAACCTTCATGAACAATTAGGTGTCCAGTTGCCACACCAGCTCCAGCATGACCAGTATTTGTGGTATGATGTTGTTAGTGATTGGTTAAACATCAAATTCCACGTAGCATTCACCAGTTCCTTAATTAAAATATTGAAGTATTCTCTTCACTACCTTTTTTTCTGTGGCAATTATTCATTCCTAAATTATAGTTCATATGTTTAGGGGTGTAATTTGGATACATTAATTTCTTTCTCCTTATTACACCATTTGTGTTAATAACCACCTCTATCACCGAATAATGGTCAAACAAAAAATGGCGACTCGAAAAGAAGAGCACGTTATACAAAGGGACAAGATATATTATTTTTACCGCTGAATACTTGTGAAAGAGCATAATACTTTGTATGAATGACTATAATACTTTGTATGAATGACTATAATACTGTTACTACTGAACAGTTATAGGGTTTTTTTTTATGAACGATACATTTCGGTTTTATGGTTTAGAAACATACCAAAATTATGTAATAAGGAAGCTTTGGAAAAATCAAACCACTGCCTATAAAGGCATCCATCAAAGAGGGACCATTTTAATTCCCTTTCAATGTCACCGTTTCTTTTTAATGGCTTTTTAATCCTTTAGCAGAATTCCTCAACATTGTTAGTCCACGCAGCCGTAATGCAGTCAATAAAACGACGAGAATGATTAACTGTAAGATATTGATAATTAAGTGCGACCAATCCATTATAGGCACACCATTCATCCGTAACCACTTTGGCTCGGAGAGCAACCCATTTCTCAACAATTGGTTTTAATGTTGCTATACATTTACATGTCAGGTAATCCTTTTTATTGTTATCATACATTCCAAACACCGAAAATTGTTGAACAACTCGACCTTGGTGATTTTTCTGTTTGAACATTAGAGATTCGTCCAGCTGCACTTTGCCGCCATTTTCACCAAACTTATCATCAACGTGAAGTAATTTCCATGATGTTATGTCTCTGAAATATTGATTCTATTGTAATCCAGTTAGGCAGCTCACTCCATAAAGTCCTTCAGTAAGGTCATTGTGGTTTCGGTGATCCATAAAAAAAGAAACATGAATATCCTTATTTCAGAAATGGTAATGTTACTGAAGTCACGAAACTATTGAATATTGACCGAGTCAGGCCATGGCCAATGTATTCACTAATCGCAGCACTATGTCCGTTCAAAAGTAATCGTCCGTAAAAATGTTGGACACCAATGGAGAGAACATATTCATTCATGTTATTCACTGGAATCAGTTCTTAAAATGTTTGAATAAAAGATAAGACGGCCATGCGAGGATCGTATTTGATCGCAGGTCTGTTCAGCGAGAGCTAACATAGAACTAATAACGCACTAAGGCAGCCCCAATATACGGTCGACGGAGATGCTAGAAATATATATTAAACCCCACCCTACTAAAATAAGGGAAGAACAAGAATGGATAATGTAGATGATACACCAAAAAAAGACAGAAGAGTCGTGGTTGGAAAGGTTTTGATGACACAGGGGTTGGACAAAATAATGGAAACACCTTAAAATTTCAAACAAATTACTTTTAATATGGGGTAGGACCGACTTTAGCAGTAATTACAGCTTGAATTCTATGAGGTATGGACTTGTACAAAGTTTTGAATTGTTTCCAAAGGAATTTTTGTCCATTCTTCAGATTAAACAGTCTCAGTTCTTGTAATGATGATGGGAGGATATCGACTCCTTAATTGCTTTTCTAAAATGCACCATAGAGATACAGGGTTTGGACGAAATAATGGAAACACCTAGCATCATAGCATCATAATTTTGAAATAATAATATTGAGATTTGGGGACTGTGGTGGCCAGATAAGGTGTTCAACTTCACTAGAATGTTCCTCGTGCCATTCAGTAGCAACTTTAGCTGTGAGAATTGGTGCATTATCATCCTGAAAGATTGCGTTTCCCTCCGGACACAGTTCTGCAACCATAACATGAATTTGATCAGAGAAAATACTTAAATAGACTTGATTATTAATTCTGCCATGAAGGGAAACCATTGGGCCGGCGGATTTCCAAGATATGATCCCCACCCCACATATCGTAACAGATCCTCCTCCATGTTTAACAGCTGGAAGAAAGCAGTCTTGGTCAAATGCTTCTTTTGGCTGTCTCCACACGTATACTCGGCCAGTGGTCGAAAATAGGGTAAAAGATGACTCGTCCGAGAAAATGACATTCTTCGGACCAATTCTGGAGGTTTTTACTCCACTCTAAACACTTTGCAACGTTTGTTTTTGAAAATAGTGGTTTTCTGATTGCAGCACTCCCGTGAAATCCGGCTTTGTGCAGCTCCCGGCGAACAGTTTTAGTGGAAACTAGGTTCTCAATGTGGTTATTAAACTCTGCAGTAATTTTGGGAGCTGTACTTTTGTGATCCTTTCTAACAATTCGTGTATGAGTCCAACGGTTCCTATCTGAAAGTTTTGGCTTTCTTCCAAAATTTTGTTTCGACGACGAGGTTTTTCCCTCTTTCTCAAAGGCTGTCATTACTTTCCAGACAGTACTTCTTGATACACCAAACATTTCGGCTGATTTCGTTGCGGTAGTGCCTGCCATAAGTGTATCAACAATTTGACCTCTTTGAAAGTCCGATAGATCTGTCATTTTAATGAATTTAATTACCTTTTTCTGATGATATCTGAAAAGAAACAGCAATTTTAGCAAAACATATTAAGCAACACAGATAATAAATAAAAAAAAACATAAAAATAAACAAGCTTTTGACAGTTTTATAGATATTTCAAAATTATGATGCTATGATGCTAGGTGTTTCCATTATTTCGTCCAACCCCTGTATCTCTATTCAATGCGGTATGACCTAGGAATAACAGCTTCATTAATAACGAGTCCTCTGGGAATCTTTTATGTTTTCAGTTGATCTGGTAGAAATCATAGCTGTATTTTCTTCTAATCAAATCCTAAGCTAAAAGGATAGACACAGCTGAACCGTTACTGATCTATGATTTGCAGGAACAGAGTTGAGCTGGGACCGAACAACTACAACAACAAAAGCAACACCAACGGCAGGAACAGCGACAACAGCAACAATGCTAGAAATCAATGTATGAGTCTGACTTGCTAGAAATAACTACCAAATATCTGCCTTATCATACTTGTAAAACTATCTCGTAAAATTAAGTGTACATTGGATAGTGATGTATTTCTAGATATCTTTTCGGGAGGGTCATTGTTGGAACTTTGTTCCTAGTTCTGTAGGATCCCGGCTAAGTTGGAACTAAATAGCAATTAGGAAGAACTCATTATATAATGTAGTCTTAAGGCAGATCATGTCGGAATTACAAATCAGAGGATGCACAGCAATGTAGACAATAGGCGAGTCCAAGTTGATAGGAAGCTTGTTTGGCCATGAAGAAGCCGGAATCCAACCCTATGTCCTGGCGTCTTGGGTAAGTGTATTTTACAATAGCCACAGGTCAATCAACACTTTACACGTGAAAGTAGGTGGAGACTATGTGAAAGCTCGTTCTATTGAGTGTTGCCATAATTTATATGAACAGCTTCATCGCCATATTAGCGCACCCGTTTCCCCAATCTATTGTGGAAACATGAGCGGTCATGAGAAAATATTACCCTACTTGGAAGCAGGTGGAGGTTGGCAGCAAGAAGAGTACACCCTTTCGTAGAAATTCTGCCCCAACGAATTCCGCATGACCCATACAATCAGAGGAAATTGAAGGTGAAAACAACAATGACGATGATATGTGTGTGTGTGTATATGCCCGTGCGCGTGTACCATTGCCATGTTAGCTCCATATACACACATTTTATCTAACAGCCCCCCACTAGGTACACACCAACCGATAACAGGGACATGCATACTCGCTCGCCCATAAACATGTCAATATGTACATACTATGCCCACATACACACACTTTTGCCAGGTTACTGTTACCTCTCCTGCCACACATTTCTCTAGCAAATCCCTTCTTTACGATCAAATCGATATGTGCAACCGTTAAGGTATATACAATTTTTCTCTCTCCATTTTCTCCTTCTCTCCATATGTCTTCTCGTCTTATACCTTTCTGTAGAAGAGTGTAGGCTCGAAACATCAAAGACTTCCGTGGTTCTTGAGCGCCAAACTTACATACCTTATTTTTTGTTCCCTCCCCTTGTTTCTGGCTTTTGTTATGTGTGTGTGTGTATATATATATATGTGTATGTGTGTGTGTGTGTGTGTGTAGTTAATAAAAAAAATACGAAGAAAAAAGACAACCAGAAAGAAACAACAAGACGTGGTAAATGCAAAGTATTAATAAGACGCTCAGAGAAGGAACGAAATGGGCTTTTACGTTTCGGGCAAAGCTTTTTTCTTCAGAAACAGGAGCCAGAAGAAAGTCCAAAGGAAAAGGAAGACAGAGGAAGCAATCGCAAACAGTCCACGTGGTTACATTTACACACACAAACAGATGGATCGATGGGTGGATGGATAGATGGATGGAGGGATGGATCTGCTTTTAGTTTGTCTTGTTTTCCTTGATGTTTTTTTCCCAAGTCTGAAAGGGCCCCATTCATTAGCATATTCCTTCCACGCATGCCGTTTCCTAATTCTGTCGTATGGTCGAAAGGACGTCAATGTTTATTTCATATTTGTTTCTTGTGACTACATTCCTTTTTTCTTTCTTTTATATATTTTCTCATCCTCTTCATAACTCGTCCTTTTTATTGTTCAGTCTAGAGACCCCCCGTCTCTATTTTGTTTCCTTCTTTTCTAATTTGTCTCAGTCTATTCTTCATATTCGCTCATTTTTATCCCTTCGGCTTATTGTTATTTATGCCATCAAAAATGAACAATACTATCGATAAGGTGTCCAAATTGGAAGGATTTTGGGTTGATAACTGATGAGAAATAGGTGTTTCCACCGCTGTTGTTTTGTTTCCTGTTTCCGTGCCATATTTTACTATAGTTTTTTTTAAATATATACATATTTTAGGAGTGGCTGTGTGGTAAGTAGCTTGCTAACCAACCACATGGTTCCGGGTTCAGTCCCATTGCGTGGCATCTTGGGCAAGTGTCTTCTGCTATAGCCCCGGGCCGACCAATGCCTTGTGAGTGGATTTGGTAGACGGAAACTAAAAGAAGCCTGTCGTATATATGTATATATAAGTGTGTGTGTATATGTTTGTGTGTCTGTGTTTGTCCCCCTAGCATTGCTTGACAACCGATGCTGGTGTGTTTACGTCCCCGTCCATTAGCGGTTCGGCAAAAGAGACCGATAGAATAAGTACTGGGCTTACAAATAATAAGTCCCGGGGTCGATTTGCTCGACTAAAGGCGGTGCTCCAGCATGGCCGCAGTCAAATGACTGAAACAAGTAAATGAGTAAAGAGTAAGAGTATATATAGATGTGTGAGTGCATTTGCGTGAGTGTGTGTATGTGTGTGCGTGTGTTGTGTGCCTTTTCTTACAAAATAAAAGGCTTTTTTGTCCATTTGTCTTGATCATAAAATTTCTTCTGCTTCAGCATTCCTCCTGTTTTTACCTTAAAGAGAGTATTTCCAAAATAAGGAAGAGAATAATTACTTTTTCTGTTCTGTAAAGAGTATTTCTCATCTAGTTCCATTTATTTTTCCTTTCTTCTCTTGCAGCAGCAGACCAATATTCTCTCCGCTCCCAGCTACCTTTTTTTTTCTCCTGCATTTAACTTTTGCTGATGTTCATCTGATCACAGCTAATCCTAACTGACAGATTCGGAACATAAATCTCTCCGAAAATTCTCTTAAATTCTCATTATGTTGCTACTGGTTCCTTCTATCATTGCATCTGTTTCATTTGATTTGATTTTTGTTAGAATGTTTTCAGGTTCCCATCTAAATTGAGTTAAACTTGATATTAACCATTTGTGGAAGCTGGTGCGTGAATGTGTGCTCTGGAATATTTTGTCTGACAATGTCATTGGTAAACTGTATGTATAATACGTAAATTCCTTAGTTGGGGCTTCTGAATTCTATATACACCCACCAGGGATTTCTTCAATTTTGTTGCGGGAAATAGTTTCATTTTGTTTATAATTCCTGTATCAGATCAATCTCGGACATCAATCAGGGATTTATGACTGATTTTGTTTGTCGTTGATTTTGATGACAATCAGTGCATAGTTACTTTCTAATTCTTCATGTTTAGAGCAGAAAAGCAAAGAATCGCCATACCACCGTCCATTCACTGGACTCAATTTGGCTTATATATATTTCGCCCTACATTTGCTTGGTTGAAATTTTCAATAATTTCATTATTATTATTATCATTATCATCTCCAATACTAATCTCTCTCTCTCTCTTTTTCATTATTCTTTATAATCTAACAATTTGTTTTGGTATCATATAGGAAGAACCTATACATAAATTAGCTAAAAAATATATAAATGCATAATTGTTAATGTTGTAAATTAGTTTCCGAATTGATTATTTAAAAAAACAAACAGATTTCATCATTTTAATTGATGTTTTACTGATTTTTAATGAGAGACCATGAACGTGTTTTATTAAACAAAAATAATTAGTTTAAAAACCAAGCTAATATAGTAATAATTCATGTCGTGTTGACGGAGTAGATAAGTCACTGAAAATATTAGTATTCATACGAACTGCACACATGCACAGAGTGCGATTTTCCAGTAAAGAAACTTTAATTGCTTGAAATAAATAATATAAAAGTATTTTTAAAATAAAGCAGAAGTAAATGAGGTGTCAGAGCGTAATTAAGGCAGCAGAGGGAAGTTGTGTATAGGAGTTGGGCGAAAAGTGTCAGAAATGAGAAGCACCGCGTCGAGTCAAAAGTTTTCGTATTTCAAGCTTTAATTTATTACTGAAACAAATTACACACACAAAGCATTTATTCATCAAAATATATCGCATCACATTCTATTGTCCATTGTCATCGTTATGTCAGAAGCTCAAGTCCATGCTTGTATCATTTGATTGGTTTGGAGGCAAAAAACACTCTTCATTCGTTTTCAGTCTCATTGACATTGTTAAACCTCGTTCCGTGTAGAAAATTAACCATGGCTCGGAAAGGGTTTAGAGTCTGATAGTGAAAAGTGAGACTTCCAACTGTATTTAATTACATTGGTAGAGTGTGATGGGACATTGTCATACTGTTGGAGTTTGCATCTTTGATTGACTGATGCTCAGTAGTAAGCTTTCAAAACATCATACATTCACTGCAGGTTTTAAGCATAAAGGTTAGCGTTCGCAGCATAACCATCTGGGACAAGCGCAAAGAGCAAAATTCCCCCCAAATTTCATCAAATTCACAACATGATCTTCTACTCAAACCACCCTTGTTTGACAACAGGTTCTAAAACCTGACTGGGACAATACCACTAATTTCTCTTGCTGAAATCATGCAAAAATATCCATTTGACATTCTCTCTTACAATTCGACACCGAAAACGGGCATCTCGAGGATTTGCCAGAAGCTCTTTACAAATGTTCACACGTCGTCGAGATTTTCGAAGGCATCTGTTCACAAGGCCGAGCTTAAGGATGTGTCGGTTGAAGGTGCTTTGTAAAGGGTCAAGTTCTTCCGGTAGTGTACGAGTGCTTGTGCTTAGTTTGTTTTTCAACCCTTTCAATCACGGCCTCACCTTCCACAACAGGTCTCCATGACCTCGATTTACCTTCAAGGCCGGTGTCTACTTCTTTGAAACCTCTGAACCAGTTTTGTACCACACGTTCGTTGATGGTTCCTGGACCTTCCATGGCATTAATTTCTTTTGCTGCTGCCTCTTCACTCAGTCCGTTTTCCTACAGGTAGAATAAAATGGCTCTAATTGCAAGTTTCCCCCCACCCACCCATTATGAAAGCTGTAAAATGAATAATAAATGATTAATGTTTATATGTTATACAAACATTCAGCAACGATTGAACAAGTTGTAACAAATTAATGATATAATATGGAGATAGAATTGCTGAAAATCATCAATGAAAATCCAGAAACACTTTTGACTCAGCCTTGTAAATAGAGCTTAAGCAAGAAGAAGATTAGGCAGAGGAAGTGAATGATAATCTCAGAAGAATGGATCGCTAAAACGAGATAAGAAACGACAGTAACAAGTTGAGAGATGTTGTGATGGATCTATCCGAATGTAGCAGTTTGGAAATGCAGAACTAAAGAAATGGTGACGACGAATAGGGCGACAACAAAGACATCGAAGCCGTCGACTCCAGAAGCACTTCTTCACCACAAGGACGTTGACGACAACGGTGACGTCATCAACAAAGACGTAGATAATGATGATGACGACGATGACGACGAAAAAGACGTTGATGATGATGATGATGATGATGATGATGATGATGATGATGATGATGATGATAATGATGATGATGATGATGATTGCATGCATGAATATACGGAGGAGAGATAAATTGTGTAATTGTGTAACAAGTTACCTGAACGTTTTCAGTTAAATATGAGGACGAGTTTATTAATTGTTGCTTTTGTGGTTTAACCCGCGATAAGCACCGCAATGAGTGTCCAACGAACAAAAGCATTCCAATCCCGACCATTCCATCTTTTGCTATATCCAGGACTGCATTATACAATATTTCGGTCTTGTTTGCATAAGATAGTAGAAAGTGAATTGAGAGAAATGTGGCTGCTATATCTGACACATTGGATGACCACATGGTAGCACCCTTGTGACGCAATAAGTTGTCGTCTCAAAGCAATTGTAATTGGGGCAAGCGTGTGACATGTAGGTGACCCACTGAACGACTGGATGTGACTTATGGTGTGCAAGTTGTTACCAGAAGCGCTGGGCATGACTCTGACCTATTGATCAACTCAATTTAATGAGAACTTGGCTGCTTTTTCTAGCTGGTCAAAAGTGTACAATGAGACACCTTGTGCTGCGAATGTTGGTGAACAAATGTATGACCATAAACATCCTGATCATGACTATCCCGTCAGATTTTGAAATCTAGCGTGCCAAGTAAAGATTCAGACGTCTTCTTATATAGCAAGTAACTATAAAAGGTGAAGTAAGATGGATTTAGTCAGATCATAGCAGCTGTAGTTCTTTTTGCACTTGGTATTAGTTTAGAGAGATTGAAGGTTGGCTAATAGAAGCTGCAACAATAATTAACAATGGCAGATAGGGAGCAGGAATCGTGTGACCTTTGAAGGTTTCAAGATAAGATCATGGAAAGTTTTATCACAACATGAAAGCCTGTTAACTACACACCTGGTTGACTCATTGCAGGAAAAGAAGAAAACAAAAATACAAGCAGATAATCCTTTTACACTGATGGTAGTAATAGTAACAATAATTCGCCTTCAATATTTAAGCAGCGCTGGATAATTTAATAGCTGAAACGATAAAATCTGGAATGCAAGGCAAGTTATGACGGTCTACAACAGTAAAATTTGTCCATAAAAGAGTCAATAGAAGTAATTGGTCTTAGTCTGTGTATTGTGTATGTTTAATTTAACAATATCATTAGAACAACATCTGATATCTTTGACGATATCATTAGTACAAAAGGTAATTAGCCATTAACTTTCTAATGGACACATATATCTCTTTCGTCATTAATATGATATCGTATACGCTGTGTATTGTTATTATTGAGTGGGAGAATACAATGCTCGGCCATCAATAGCTGGTGTCTCTAAAGGCCCCATTGTAAACTAATCTCGCGTCTATGGCAGTATTATTCTTACTATTGAGTCTCGTTCGTATAATTTACATGATTCACAAGATGAGCGGTTAAGTTATGGCTATCCGCTTTATAAATATATGGGAATTTACTATATTCCTCAACAAAATGTGAAACATGAAAAGTTCATTTGATTTTACTTAGAGAATGTATAGTAAAGAATGTGGGAGAAAATATACACGAGACTGCCGAAGACCTTGCTGTTTTCCATTGTTTATAGTTTCGATTATTTTGCAGCTGCCTCACTGTGTATGTATGCATGTATATATATATATATATATATATATATATATATATATATATATATATATATACAAATAAATGAAAGAATGGAGTTGAACGACGAATTAACAAAATTCCTTTATTTTCGACATATGTTTCGAAGGCTGCATATTCCTAATTTCGAAGGAATAAGGGGTGCATTATGCCGCCTTCTCATCAGGAAAAACAAGGAACTTATGTCAGCATCAAGATGCACAGAAACTTTTAGATGACTGCCCACACGGAGCCCATAGCGATAATGACTGTTTCTTTAAAATATTCCGTTATAAGGAGTGACGTCAAAAATGGTTGAATGTAGAAGATTCTAGAAGGTTCAAGGGTTCAAACAAGGTTGGAAGAGAGAGACCTAAGAATAGGAAGGTGAAAGGGTGCAGGTCATATGAATGGTGATTTTGTTGCTTTTTTCATTTGTGAATGAGTGCCTATGTGTGTGTATGTATATAACTGCATTAATGGCTATGTGTGTGTATGTGTGTGCGTGATTGTGTGTGTGGATGGGTAGATGCCAAAAACAGAGAGTGGTGAAGTGACAGGTTTGTGTCTGTGTGTTTGGTTGTGCTTACGATAGAGAGAGGGAAAGAGAGAGAGAGGAGGGCGAGTTAGAGAGACAAAGGTAAAACATACCTCAATGGATTGGGTAGTAGTCCTTTAAGAGTATAAAAATTGACTATGGGGGTGATATATAAATGGGACTATATTATTAAAATTCAAGGAGGTTATCTATATTAATCATTATTCATATGAGTGAAAGGTGTGTTTTTGCCAGTGCATGCATCTATAGGATTTCTCGACCATTGTATTTATTAAAGGGACTTTGGCGAACAATATATGGAAAAATTCGGAATTACAGACGCCACAAAATTTTCTGCCTTTATCAAACGGAAAGGATACAGACAATATGGACCATTCCAGCTTGAAAGTTGTATTGCTGTTCTTAAGACGCCAAACTATTTTACTTAGTCCTGTGCTGTGTTGTTTTCTCTTATCTCGGAAAGTTGAATAATGATTGGAGATCCTGTGGGCTAATTTAGAAGTAGCTGCCCCAATGTAGAAGAAGACATCGGTACCGGAAGAAATTTTGCACTGGTAAATGGAATTTCTAATTTCGGAATTGCTGGATAAGAACTTTAATCTGTTAGGGTTTACCTCCGAGACTAAGACGAAGTTTTTATTGTTATGATTGGTGTTAATATTATTGCTAGCATTGACCACAATACTATTCATATTATTATCATTACTATTAATTGTAATATCGTCGGCAATTTCTCTGACTATAGGAATGCTGTGATTGTTATCATCAATAATACAACTGTTATTAGAAATGCTGTCGTTATTACCACTACCACTACCACTGTTAATAATCCAACTAATATTATTATTAATATTACTATTGTTAATGCCAACGCTGCTATTATGTTGCTATTATCAATACTATTTCTATTATCATTATTATTGTATGTTTGGCTGGAATTGGTAAGGGAAGTGTCGCTACTCCCGGGTGATGAGTCCTTATTTAGCAGCTTGTTATTATGGGAGGCAATGATCTGCGATAGATTTCTAGTGTTGGAGAATGCAATCCTTACCTTATGCGAATTGATAGTAGAGTAATACCTAGAATTCCTGGGCAAGTTTCTAGCCACGGCTTCACGGAACTGTAAAGGGAGGTTAGACCTGATTTGTTTCCCGAAAGGAATGACAAACCAGATATAGTTTTTTTAACTTAAAATAGTTCAGAGTGTTACCATTTACATTAAAGGGAGTATTTCTGTGTTGGTTTCCGATTGCCTCCCCTGGTCCGTAAATTATTTTTGTTAAGTATAGTGGTGTCGACGTTGTTAGAGCTGAAATCATTATTTATATTATTTCTATTGTTATTAAATATATATATATATATATATACGTAGATACATACACGTATGTCAGTGTGTGCATGTATATCTATCGCAAATTGAGTATATATATATATATATATATATACATACGTACACGTATGTCAGTGTGTGCATGTATATCTATGTGTATATATATATATATGTGTGTGTGTGTGTGTGTGTGTGTTTATATATATATATATATATATGTACGTATGTCAGTGTGTGCATGTATATATGCATGTATATCTATGTGCATATATATAAGCTAAACATGCATATTTCGATTTTGTATTTGCTATGCAAGACACTTGATGTAAGTTTGATTGCAGCCAGAAAAATCAAGCTCTTAACTTTGTCCGATCAACCATTTGCCCTTTGTGTCGTCTTCTTCTACCGAACACAGCTCCAGTGACCCTAGAAGAAGTAAAACGAAATGTGGAAAAGGACAAATTCATAACAGAAACGAAAAGAATACTGTGGACAGGATTAATAAATAGGAACAGGATTGGTGTGAAACAAAACTAAGACATGGACCTATACTCAATTTGCGATACTCTCTCTCTCTTTTACTCTTTTACTTGTTTCAGTCAGTTGACTGCGGCCATGCTAGAGCACCGCCTTTAGTCGAGCAAATCGACCCCGGGACTTATTCTTTGTAAGCCCAGTACTTATTCTATCGGTCTCTTTTGCCGAACCGCTAAGTAACGGGGACATAAACACACCAGCATCGGTAGTCAAGCAATGCTAGGGGGACAAACACAGACACACACACACACACACTCACATATATATATACATATATATACGACGGGCTTCTTTCAGTTTCCGTCTACCAAATTCACTCACAAGGCTTTGGTCGTCCCGAGGCTATAGTAGACTGAACCCGGAACCATGTGGTTGGTAGGCAAGCTACTTACCACACAGCCACTCCTGCGCCTATAGTGTACTGACGTATGCACAGAGAGTAATAATAGCTGAAACACAGCAAAAGAAAATGCTGAGGGAATTCCATGCTGGACATTCTGGTATCTCGAGGTTGAAAGGCTGCAAAATTACTGGCAATAAAAAGTGAAGCTTGGCCAAAAGTAGATGTTCCATGGTGGAGACTACACATTAATTTCGCTGGTCCCTTAAATGGTTCATACTACTTAGTAATAGTAGATAGATTCTCTAAATAGCCAGAAATTTCTAAGTGTACAATGCCAACTTCCTCAACTAAGACAAACTTTCTACATGAGATTTAGTGTCCCAGACACCTATAGTGTCTGATAATGGAATGCATTATGTGTCTTTTCAGTTTAAAAAGTTTTGTAAAACATTCGCTATAGAACATATAACTACAGCATGATATCATCTCAGACAAGCAGAATGCTTTGTCGATACGTTTAAGAGAGCCCTAAGAAAGAAGAATAAGGAAGTCATGAATGAGGTAGCACTACAACAACTCCTAAGAGTATACCGAATGACACCAAATCCAAAGAGACCAGCAGGTATGTCAGCAGCAGAGCTGATGTTTGTGAAGGAAAATAAAATCAATTGCTGCTACCTGGTAGGAAAAGAAGAAATTACAATGGATAATAGAGCAAGGTATTTCAAAGTTGGTGAAAATGTATTTGTTAAGGCATTTAGGAATGGAAAACAAAGATGCGAAGATGGCATGATTACCAAATGCATAGGGAAAACGCTATACTTGGTAAAAGGAAGAAAATGGGTATTCAAGAGATACATGAATCAACTAAAAAGAAAGATTTGTTGAGAGTGAACCCAAGAAAGTGGAAGAACCAAAGAAATGGTTAGATAATACCTTTCAAGTACGAACACCACTACAAATAATTGAACGCAGACACACAAGCGAAAGGAAGAGAAAATATATGGAGTTCTTGGATGTGGATGCCAAATGAAAAACATTAAATTTGTAACAGTATCAAAAACGAAAAAAATCCTTAAAAAAGGGAGGTGGGGTGATGTAAAAATTGTTAATAAAAAGAAATAAAATGACACTCCCTGAGAAAAAAATTAAAAGACAGACAGACAGAAACAGAGTGTGAGAGAGAGAGAGAGAGAGAGAGAGAGAGAGAGAGAGAGAGAGACTGAGTGATTGATAACCAGTTAGGAAGAAGTCATTAACAAGTCAACTGGTATTGTTTGTTATGAAAATAAAAAAATGATGTGTCATCACAGGAAGTTATTCAGTGGTCTATATCCTGTATTTATCCTTTGATGTGGATTTATATCAAGTAATATTGAAAAGCTGTCACACACCTATACATCTGTTTAATATGAGAAACAATCATATATATGTGTGTGTGTGTATGTTTATGTGTGTGTGTGTGTGTGTGTGTACATATGTATGTGTAGTTGCTGCTCTGTCCTCTGTCCAATAACTTTTGTCTAATAATCAAACTTAAACAATCTGGCTTTATTTTATGTATCTGTGTTTGACAGCAAAATTTGCTGTAGATAATATATATATATATGCACCTACTTAGCACCTACATACATACATACATGCCTTTATACATACATACACACAGAGGCATATATATATATATATATTATATATATATATATACATAGGTATATATATATATATAATATATATATATATATATATATACATAGGTATATATATATATATATATATATATATATACTTTATTCAAAAGCAGCAGAAATTTAACAAAAGCTGTTACTCGGAGTTTATATATATGTTTGTATGTGCATATGTGTGCATATATTTATATATACATATATACAAACATACATACACACACACACACCTATATATATATATAGATAGATAGATAGATGGATAGATATGTTTCTTTATTAGCCACACAGGGCTGCATACAGACGGGACAGATTACAAAGTAGAGCTTTTCTTTTTGGGGGAGAGAAAAGAAAAAAAATGGTGGGTTAGGTTTTCGATCAAAAGGGATCGTAAAAGGGAAGGAAGAAAAAAAAGGGGGGAAGAAAACGATCAATAGGGATCATGTATCACAGTGTCATGGTGTAAAGTGTGAAGGGGGAAGCAGATAAGGTTCATCCATGGGAAGAAAAGCCTATGGAAAAGTCCATGGTAACCTCGGTCAATGATGTTATATGTTACCACATTTGTTTGCAAGTAGGTAACTCTCTGTTTTCAATTTTCCGGGTTCATAGGATTATGCTCAAGGTGGCTTCGTGCCATCTGTGCTACATTCAGCCATCTTTTTTTAAAACATTCGCTAGACAAAACTTGCCTCTCTACTCCAACTCTCCTTTTCAAGTGATACTTGAAGAAGTTGATGAGAGATTGACCAGTGAGGAAAGGGTTTGTCTCCAATCCTTTCAGACGCATCCACCAGATACATTCTTTTGCCATAGCCACAAGAATGATGAAAATAGATAGATAGATAGATAGATAGATAGATAGATAGATAGATAGATAGATAGATAGAGAGAGAGAGAGAGAGAGAGAGAGAGAGATAGAGAGAGAGAGAGAGATTTACATCTCCACATGTTTGTATAATACTTTTTCATTAATACACCACACTGGAAATATGGAAATTACTTTAGATAGAAAAATCGATCAATACATATTCATTAATGAAGAAAGTTAGTAAATTCCATTGACAATACAGTTTATTAATCACACCTTCTGCTATTAGTACATGTTTTTTAACACCTTCCAAAGCGAAAAAATGGTTGCCGATTCCCCATCAGAGGAATATGTAAAATAAACCATTTATTGGGTGTCAGCAGGAGTTGGTAATAAATATCTCAGACAAAAGAGAATTGAATCTTTGTACTCATTGACTAATTTTGGTTGTTTATTTTCTGGAATATAGAATAGAGATAAAATGGAAAACTGTCTTGGTAAAACTGAAATTATAATCAAGGGCATAATCATAAATTCAGTTTTGTGGTCATTAAATATTGTATTTCTCTTAAAGTTTTCATGGCAGTTAATCTTTCTTCTTATTTTTGTTGGATCAATATTGTTATATAATATCAATGCATAACATAAATCCAAATTGTTTCACTTCAGTCGTTTCATGAAGGCCTTTTTACAGGCAACAGTGTTAATACTTGCTATTGTAAATAAAAGTTACATTGGCTTATATACAGACATCTATAAAATATTATGTGTGTGTGTGTGTGTGCATCATCATCATTGTCATCATCATCATGATGTAATTTCCATTTTCCAATTTTCAATGCTGGTATGGGTTGGATAGTTTGATAGGCTGACCAGGCAGAAGACTGCACCAGGCTTCACTAACCATTTTTACGGCTGGATACCCTTCCTAACACCAACCACCTTACAGAGGGGACTGAGTGCTTTTCACATGGCACCAGCACAGGGGGAGGCCTGTTTTGGAATGGTTTTTACTACTGGATGCACTTCCAAACACCAACCACTTTATAGTGTGAATGGAATGCATCAGCACTGGTATGGTTACCAAGCAACCTGCAAAACAAAGATCCTTAGAGAGGTGGAGGCCCAGGAGGTTTTGGAGGAGGTTGCTTTGTGCCAGGTGATGAGGGGTTAGATTGTGACAGAGGGATATAAACAGGTGTCTTGCTGTAGAGGAGAGACATTATTACCCAGTTCAGAGGGAGAGAGCAAGAGAGAGGGTAGAGGGAGAGGGAGAGAGAGAGAAAGAGAGTGATCAAGAATGAGAAAGAGAGAGAGAAGAAGAGAACAAGAGGGTGAGAGTGCAAGAGAGAGCAAGAGAAAAGTGGTGGTACAGGGATCAAAATATAAATGGGATGGTAGTGTATTGCCAAGGGTGCATGAGTAGGGAGTAGGGAATTGTCATGAATGCAAAAAGTATGGGGGTGGGGTGGGGGTGGGGTGGGGGAATGCACTTACTCATGAAACGTAGGCATATAGGGGGAAGTGAAGGACAAGAAGATAGCAGTAATACAGGGAGCAGGACAGCAAGGACAGGATTGAGGCAGGAGAGATAGGCATAAACTTAGGGTATTGAAAAGAAGAAATGTGAGGAAGAGAAGAGAAGAGGAGATGTAGTTTGGTTTGTTGGGGTTGGGTGTGGGAAATCTTTTATTTTTTATTGGTACATGTGGGGGCAAGACACAGCACACCCAGAACTGAGGTGCATGGGGCTTCTCAAGAGCCACGTATCACCAGCCATCTCAGGTCATTGTCATCTTCTCCATGAGTCCCAACACCCTAAAACCGGTCCTCACTACTTCATCCTATGTCTTCCTGGCTCTCCCTCTTCTACAAGTGCCATCCACTTTCAGCAATTGGCATTTCTTTATATGGTTGTCTACATTCATGCCTTGAAGCTGAACCACAAGACCCTCTCTTTCTCTCTTTCTCTCTTTCTCTGTCTCTGTTTTCTCTCTCTCTCTCTCTCTCTCTCTCTCTCTTTATCTATGTATCTATCTCTTATACTTAACAGCCTGAAACACACCCTGACTAAGTTTGATTTATCTTCTTTTGTTCATGGAACCCTGAGACAGGGGAACAGATGGGGAGAAAGAAAGAAAGGCAGAGAAGAAGTAGATTGGAACTACTGTATAACAGACTGAGGTTTTATTCCTTTCTATATCTTGTGCATTGTTGGTAACTTGTATAAAGTAAGCATTGAGAGAGAAAGACAGAGAGAGAGAGTGTGTGTATTTATAATGAAGTATCTATATGTAAATTTATTCAGAAAAATATATTAATTCTTCAAAATTGGTATTTTGTATGCTACAACGTTTTCCAGTTGTCTTCATCAGGAATTGAACTTTTATCAACTCAATAACTTTATCTCATACACTTACTAATAACATTAACTACTCTTAGAGGAATGAATATATTAAGAAAGACAAGAATATCACGACTGAAAGTGGCACTTTAAATAGTAAAATCAGCATGAGAATCTGACCTTTTGTGATAAATATATTTATACATTTTCCCAAATATCATTTATGAACCGAATAGAAACAACCTCTGTAAAGCCTTTTACTCTACAATATAATTTGCTTCCAATATCAGAGACTTTTGCAGACTTTTATCTTACATTGTTTCATTTTATTTTACCTTCATTTTGCTTTCTTGATTTTTGTGGGTGTTTTTTGGGGTTTTTTTTTACTTTTGCAACTCCTTTAAAATGGAGTATATTTCCTGTGAACATATTAAAACCAACCCAAACACATTCCTC
>NC_043013.1:57288752-57307428 GCF_006345805.1 Octopus sinensis
GATAAACTAAGCAAATACGTTCGCATTTCCTAATGGCCATCCTGAAGGTCTGTGCTTCCACTTGTCATTAATCTCTCAACTATCACAAAACTCTTCATGCTTTCAGTTAATCTCTCTTCTGTCACAGTTGAGCAGAGTTTGTATAGAACAGGGCAAACTTCTGTTACTTTTCCACCACTTCTCTCTCCACTGAGCCGTGACCTTCTCTCACCTTCCAATTACTTATTACGGGGGGGTCCATTAATAGCATTTTCTTACCCTCACCTATTTTTGTTCCTATCCATCACTCTCTCTCTCTCTCTCTCTCACACACACACACACACATAATTTCCTCCTTTCATTGATTCTGTTCATCCCTTGCCTATCACTCTCTCCCTCCATCTTGCCACTCAGGAAATTTTATGTTGAATACTCTCACCACAACTAACATATAACTGTTGTGTCTGGGGAGAGTCATATTCTTTTTTTTGTGCTTTATAATATAACACACTCACAGGTAAAATTTCCACTTTTTTCCTTTTTTTATTTTCCTAAAATTTTCGTTGCATCTTGCAATATTTTCAATAGTTTTGAAAGGCACAAAAAAAAGAAAAGAAAAGAAAATGACTCTCCCCAGACACAACAGTATATACTTGAACACATGAACTCGTATAAAGAATCTTGCAAACCAAATCCAAAAACGAAATCCATACATTTAACTGTTTCTCTTTTCTCACTCTGCCTCTTATTCAATGTCTCTTATGTTACCATCGATCAACTAAGGAAACATACGGTTGCTGCAATGAGACAACCTCTTTCGTGCTGGTGATAGGATAAAATATATCCATAAACTCTGTAAGCTGCTTGTTGTTAAGTGGTCTGGGGACCTAGCTATAGAAAACATGGATGAGAGATTTGACCCCCAAAGTCCGTTCGGAAAAGACAGTAAATCCAAATAAGAACTGATTCAGATCATAAGGTGTTATCCAATCCATGACAATAGGGAAACACGTAGACTTGTAATGAAGAGGAGGTGGTTGAACACGTTTACCTGCACCAATGGAAATACATTCAATCTGTTTTATGTAGAAACTAATGTAAAATTTGTGATTTCAGCATCAAATAAATAGAATTATCTCATTAGACAATATATACAATTACATAGTTATTGATATATACATTCATATAATTATATATAATCATATGCATATTTTGTTGTGGCTGCATATATATATATATATATATATATATATATATGTATAAGGGTGAAAAGGAACACACGAGTTGATATATATGAAAAAACAAGTCAAAAATAGAAAATGCTAAAATAATTTTATAGTGAACATTTCAGTACCGGTTTCGGTCATTTTGAGACCTTTTCAACTGTAACGATTAAATAATTAAATTTAGAAAAATTAGAAGAAAAGTTTTTTTAAAGGAATATTTCTATAGTAGTGTTCAGATATAAGTGGCATTCTGCCTTTCTCTGACTCCCTTGTTTGCACTTGTGTGTTCCAGGTCGTTGTGAGTTCTTGGTAGGGTAGTAGAGGAAGAGGGCTGGTGAGGAAAAGGGGGTGGGAGAATCTGGGAGTGCCCTGATGGTCGTATTTTGAATGGTCAGTGGCGGCTGGCAGTCTCAGTTCAATTCAGGAGAATATTTATATTGACAGGCTTGTTTATAGAATTAGCGTAGGTGTTATACTAAAAAACATTAGTGACAAAGTTAAGGGGTAGGGGTGGAGAAGTAGAAGAAGAAGAAGAAGAAGAAGAAGAAGAAGAAGAAGAAGGAGAAGGAGAAGGAGAAGATGACGATGATGGTGATGGTGGTGATGATTATGACGACGATGATGATGATAATGATGATGATGAAGAAGAAGAAGAAGAAGAAGGAGGAGAAGGAGAAGATGGTGGTGATGATGATGACGACGATGATGATGATAATGATGATGATGAAGAAGAAGAGGAAGAAGAAGAAGAAGAAAAAAAAACAGAGAAGGGAGAATATGAATGGGTGTAAATATAGCTATGAAGGGGCTGATTAGTAATGGATTCTATGGAGTGTAATATTTGTGTGTGTATATATATTTTTCTTTTATTCTAAAGTTGAGGTATATTAATTGTTTGTCGTAGACCCGTTAAGAAGTGGCTTGTATTTTGTTATAAAGAGATTTTCTTTACTTATTCGTTGTCTCGAGGTTGTATCGTCCCTAAATTGGTAGAGGGGGAAAATTCTGAAGTTTGGTGTTTTTTTTTTGGCGCAAGTATCTATGTGTTGGCTAAAAGCTATTTTTCTGTTTTGGGGAATTTTTATCTGGGATCTGTGCAGGGCCATTCGTTTACGCAAACCATTTTTGTTTAGCCTATGTACTGCTCTTGACACCCGGAGCAGGTTAGTGAGTATATTAGGTTCTCCGAACCACATGTGAAGTTGCTTTTCACTGTAAACCGTTGTCCCTGTTTGAAGGAGAACTCTGATCCCTCAATAAGATAGTCGCATATCCCGCAATTGGGTCTTCCACATATTTTTACTGTCGGCTTCTGTGTTGAAGAGTGAATTCGGGCTTGTGTAAGGAGACTTTTCATGGATCTAGGCTGTCTTTTGCATTTTATGATCGTGTGTGTTTGGAGGATTGTGTTCATTCTGTGGTCTTTTTTTAGGAGGGGTATGTTGTGGAGGATGGTGTCGAAGGCTTCGTTATTGAGAGGGTTGTGTGTGGAGATGTATGGTAAGGCTTTTGGTTGTAAGTTTTTCTTGGATTTGGGATGTCTCAGTTCCTTGATGTTAAGTTGAAGGGCACGTTGAATGCACTTGTCAATAAGTGAAGGTGGATAGTTCCTGGTGATTAGGGTATCTTTTAGTTCTTGTAGTCGTGTGTCTCTGGTGTTTGCGTTAGAGACTATAGTGCATATCCTTTTTGCTAGATTGAAGGGGATATTTATCCTGGTGTGTCTGGGGTGGCATGAATTGAATGGAAGATATTGCTTAGAGTCTGTAGGCTTATAGTATATGTCTGTTTCTATTATATTATTAGCTTTCTTAATGAGGATATCGAGGAAGGGGAGTTGTTGTTGGCTATATTCCATCGTGAATTGGATGTTTACGTCCAGTCCGTTTAAAATTTTCTGGAATTCTATGAGTTTTTCTATATTTTTATGCCAAAGGATGAAACAGTCATCTAGATATCTCTTCCAGTTGTTTTCTATGTAGATGGAGAAAGGGCTGCCATATCTTTCTAGAACCTTACGATACAGACTGATCTCTAGGTATCCTATGACTAGGTTGGCAAAGGAGGGGGCCATTCGTGTACCCATCGCAGTACATTATTTTATTCTTTAGAATGAAAGAAAAATATATATACACACACAAATATTACACTCCATAGAATCCATTACTAATCAGCCCCTTCATAGCTATATTTACACCCATTCATATTCTCCCTTCTCTGTTTTTTCTTCTTCTTCTTCTTCTTCTTCCTCTTCTTCTTCATCATCATCATTATCATCATCATCGTCGTCATCATCATCACCACCATCTTCTCCTTCTCCTCCTTCTTCTTCTTCTTCATCATCATCATTATCATCATCATTGTCGTCATAATCATCACCACCATCACCATCATCGTCATCTTCTCCTTCTCCTTCTCCTTCTCCTTCTTCTTCTTCTTCTTCTTCTTCTTCTTCTTCTTCTACTTCTCCACCCCTACCCCTTAACTTTGTCACTAATGTTTTTTTAGTATAACACCTACGCTAATTCTATAAACAAGCCTGTCAATATAAATATTCTCCTGAATTGAACTGAGACTGCCAGCCGCCACTGACCATTCAAAATACGACCATCAGGGCACTCCCAGATTCTCCCACCCCCTTTTCCTCACCAGCCCTCTTCCTCTACTACCCTACCAAGAACTCACAACGACCTGGAACACACAAGTGCAAACAAGGGAGTCAGAGAAAGGCAGAATGCCACTTATATCTGAACACTACTATAGAAATATTCCTTTAAAAAAAACTTTTCTTCTAATTTTTCTAAATTTAATTATTTAATCGTTACAGTTGAAAAGGTCTCAAAATGACCGAAACCGGTACTGAAATGTTCACTATAAAATTATTTTAGCATTTTCTATTTTTGACTTGTTTTTTCATATATATATATATATATATATATATATATTATATATATATATATATATATATATATATATATATATATATATATATATATATATATATATGTATGTATACATATATATATAGATTCATATATTTTTACATATAATTATTTTTATGTAATATAATAGTATATATTTATATTCAATGTTAATTAAATTTGAAAATTCATCCAAACTATAATTGTAAATATTGGAGAAATCTGAAAAAAGAAAAAAAAATAGATGAACTCCTTTTAAGATTCGTTAAAGCTGCCATAAAAGCATCCATTCCTAATGATCCTGTTTCAAACCATTTTGAACAAAAAACTTATGAAAGGTGTTCATTCATGTTTAGAGTAACAAATGTGATCTTGAAATTAATGATAGCAGAAACAGGTGTGATGAGTGTTTCGGGATTAGAAAAGTGCTTTAGAAGAATTGGTTGTAACAATGGTAATGGCTTTAATCATAACAATAGATTCTGTGAATTAGTGCTGGTGAACAAGTTGGAGAAGTTTGAAAGGAAGATGGCAGACTGTGGAATACGGTTTGGTTTGAGGCTTCTGGAGATTTATTTAGCAATATTTGTTTTGATGTTTCATACGAGAGAGGATGAAGAGAGAGAGAGAGAGAGAAAAGGAAAATGAGAGAGTGAGAAAGAAAAACGGTTGAGAGTGAGTGAGGTGAGAGAAGTAGAAAGAAGAAGTAGACAAAGAGTGAAAGGTGAGAGAATGAAGGAGGGTGAAAGAGTTCAAGAGGGTGAGAGAGTGAAAGAGAGTGAGAGGGTGAATGAAATGGATATGGAAGAGTGTGTAAAACCGATTTCACAATAAATTCCAACAATGAAAATCCCTTTACTCTTATTATTCATTTTGGCCAACTATCTATACAAAACTTCTTCTTTTCCGATGCATCAACTACCGTTTCCCTTACCTGGTGGTCATTGTGGAAGTTAGGGATGTATGTTGGGGAGAGCCGTAGAAGCCATATACCGGGATGCAGCCAGCAATGTGTCTAGCGATGAATATAGTGTACAGGTAGGAGTTCATCAAGGATCAGTTTTCAGCCTCCTCTTATTTTTCATAGTCCTCCATGCCATAACAGTGAAATTTAAGTCTGGTTGCCCTTGGGAGCACCTCTATTCTGATGACCTTCTTCATAGAACTGAATCTCTACAAGAACTGGAGAAGAAATTTCATGTGTGGAAGCAAGGACTGGAATGAACAGGACTTAGGGTTGATCTTGCAGTAACCAAAGTCTTAGTAAGTAGGAAAGCAGACAAATTACTAACCTCTTCAGGGAAATGACCCCTGCTCAATGTGGGAAAGGTGTAGCTAGAAATTCCTTATGGTGTATCCGGTGCAAGCTATGGACACATAATAGGTGCAACATTATCACAGGTAACAGCAAACAGAGACTTTGTGCGTGTCAGATGTGCAGGTACAATCAACACAAGGAATGTAGACTGTCTCAAATGTCTGCCAGAGTGGGGAGTCCTCAGAGGAAGCAGATAGTTTTCAGTTGCTAGACGACCAAATTAGCAGCAGTGGAGGTTGCTCTGAATATGTAATTGGGATAATTAACAACAGGCTGGGCAAAAGTTCAGAGAAGTGTCACTCCTTCAGGGTGAAAGTCAGATTGAATGATGCCTGTATATGGACATCTGTACTACATGGCAACAAAAGATGGCAGTATGGTCTGTAACTGCAGGCAACAAGTGAAGACATGAAAGAAATGAAAATAGAAACATGCTCCACTGGATGTACAACAGAGTGTAAATGTTTTAAGAGAAAAATTGGGTGTAAGAGACATTAGATGTTGTGCGTATGAGAGAAGAGTGTGCTGGTATGGCCTTGTGATGCATATTGATGAGAACAGCTTCATAAGTGATGATCTCTAACAGTGGAGGGAACCTGTGGAGGGAACTTGTGGAGGAGGTAGATCCAGGAAGCTATGAAAGGAAGTGGTGGAAAAGGATCTTCTGATGTTGAGTTTCATTGAGGAGATGACAAGGGACTGAGATTTCTGGTGATTTGCTGTGCTTGAGAATACACATCATGCTAAGTAAAATCATGCAGGCATCTCCTGTATGGCCATTCCCCCATCACATACACACCATCTGTCCTCTGTCAACCCCCTTCAAACCATCTTCCCAACACACCTCTATCACACCACACATGATCACCATATATTCTACATCTGCCTCTACTCTCCCTTACATGTCTACCTGTAGACTCTCCACCTCCTCACACATCTACCATATTCCACTTCCAACCACTTTATTTCATCTCACCTCCACTTACTTCTTTCCCAACTTTAAACAACTCTCATGGGACATACTCTTCTACCCCCTCCATATACTCCTCACTACTCTTCCACCATTTAGTTCTATTTACCTATCTATCTATCTATCTAACTCAATCTCTTCCTCTCCTTTCTTGGGTAGCATAGTATCTCCTCCATCCTGTCAACACTATTTCTGTCCCTCTGCTATTCTAAAACTAGTACAAAGCCACCTCCCTTTGTTCCACTCCCTCTCCCAGCTGAGAGGCATTCATCCTACAAGATGCTTGGTAACCCTGCTGTTGTTGGCGTCATGGAAAAAGCACCCACTAAACTCTGTAATGGGGTTGGCATTAGAAAGGGCATCCAATCATAGAAACCATGCCAAAACAGATGACTGGAGCCTAGTGCAGTTGTTTGGCTTGCTTAACTCTTATGAAACTCTCCAACCAATCCCAGCATGGAAGATGGATATTATCATTATTATTATTATTTACTCTTTTTATCTCATGTTTTGTTCTAACTCCTGGAATCTTGCATGCTACGGTACCATGCTATCTGTTCTTTTCACTTACCTAATACTTTCCACATTACTCTGGCCATGCCAAGGAGGCAGACCTTTTGCAACAGTTCTACTGGACACTCTACTCCGACTTCCTTTATATTCCTCTTGATGCCTCCTTATACCGTTCTCAAGGACCCAACAATAATTGGCATTATCTTCACCTCCTGCATTTTCCATAGGTGGGTTATTTTGTAAATAAGAGATATGTATCTATCTATCTTTTTGCCTTCCTTCTTGACTTTTTGTGGGTCAAAGGGGCATACAACATCAACTATATAGCATATGTAGTGCATCTTGTCCACTACCACTATGTCTGGACTGTTTGGATTGGGAAATCCCAGCAGATTTTGCTAGTCTCTGACTCTGCCACTCACTGTGAACTGTGCTTATACCACGTCCTGCTTCTCTCTAGCTACCACTTTTCACACAGTTTCCAATGTAGCACTTTATCATTATCATTATTATTATTATTATTATTATTATTATTATTATTATTATTATTATTATTATCATTATTATTATTATTATTATTATTATTATTATTACGGTCATATACACATAACTGATGAGACTGTTGGAGAAGGAAAATATTCTAGCATCGTGCTTCAACAAATCATCTTAGATGCCAGGAACCCTCCTAAGTATCCAAGCTTTCTCTGATAACACTGTTTTCTGCAGCTGTACTAAACTGTTTCCTTTATCCACCAGTTCAGATATTTAGAGATAGTTCCCAATGTACCTATAACTACTGGGATACATTTTATTTGCATTTTCATAGTCTCTGTAATTCAATGGCTAGGGCCTGGTACTTTGCTATTTTTTCAATACCTCTCATACTGATTTTTTCATCATTTGGACTGTAAAGTCAACTATTTGCCACTTTCTATTCTCTCTACCTCCCCCTACTACTAAATCAGCCCTTCTGGCTTCTATTACTCTGTCAGTCCAAATGTTAAAATCCCAGAAAATCTTGTATTTCTTACTTTCTAGTACTTTGCTAGTTCACGTTCATACCATTTATCAGTATGGCTAAATCCTAGCTTTTTATATAGCTCCTAGTGTATTACTCGCTCAAGGTTGTCATGTCTTTTCTGGTATTCTTTCTGTCCTGGCATGCTACATTCACTTACTATAAAAGTAATGCTTTCCTCTTTTGATTTGCATAACCTACATTAGAAATCTACTTGGTATTTGTCTATCTTGGCTCTTATCCAATTAGTCCTGAGTGCTTGTTCTTGTGCAGCTGCTAACACATTTTCTGTCTCCCTTTTCAACTTTCCTTTCTGTAATCATAACCATATCTCACTACTACTGTTTGCTGTAACTATCTTTGGGAATCTACCAGGCAATGGTAGATTCTCCTGCCAGTCAGATAATTTCTGTTCTTTTTTCTGGTTTTTAACTACATTTGGGTTTTTGGTTTCCCTATATCCTGCTATGACTCTAGCAGCTTTTAATAAACTTCCTTCACTATTACCTACATAGGAGTCCATATCTGCTCTAGTTAACTCCACACAGTCTTCTACCAATATTAACCCACTTTTGCCTTCCTTTCTAGGTAGGTATAATCTTGCTACTCCTGCCCTTGGATGGAGTCCTGCATTCATATTGAATTCCTTCCTAGCTATTCTGTCTAGGTTTGCTAATTTAGTCTTTGTCCAATCCACAAAAGCTGCTGGGTGTCTAAGTAATGATACTTCACAAGTATTTACAGCCTTCTTTTATTATTATTATTATTATTATTATTATTATTATTATTATTATTATTATTATTATTATTATTATTATTATTATTATTATTATTATTTTTATTAAGCAATAAGAAGAGCTTAATATGATTTGTAATAGAGACTGACACAGTTTATTGAATAGTTTAATAATGAAAGTCAGTTCAATAAACACTCAATCTCTATTTATTACAAATCGTATCGTACTCTTCTTATTGATTATTTACCTTCAGGAAAAGTTACTTGAAGCTTCATAAATTATTATTATTATTGTTATTAATAAGGCAGCAAGCTGGCAGAATGATTAGCAAGGTCGGGCAAAGTGCTTAGTGGCATTTCATCCATCTTTATGCCCTGAGTTCAAATTTTGTCAATGTAGATAAAATAAGTAGCGGTTGAGTAGTGAGGTTGGCATAATGCCTTTACTCTTTCCTCAAAACTGCTGGTCTTGTGTCAAATTTTGAAACCATCATCCTCATCATTAGTATTATTGTTGATAAGGCAGCAAACTGGGCAATATGCTTAGTGGTATTTCTCCCATCGCTATGTTCTAAGTTCAAATTCCACTGAGGTTGACTTTGCTTTTCATCCATTCAGGGTTGATAAAATAAGTACCAGTTGCCTACTGGTATCGATGTAATTAACTATCCCCTTCCCCCAAAATTTCCTGTGCCTATGAGAGAAGGGATTATTATTATTATTATTATTATTATTATTATTATTATTATTATTATTATTATTATTATCATTATTACTATTATTATTATTTTTTTTATTATTATTATTAAGAGAGCAGAGCATGCCATCAAATTGACACTGGGGTAAAATATACGAAGCCTAGTATACCCATCATGACTACCTGTCTGATAAGGGTACACCAGGCACATGCTTCACAACAATATGTGTGTGAAATGGTGATCCCATGTGAAGATAAACAGTACATGACCTTGCAGGTGGAGCCCAGTTAGAATTTTCTTCAGATCAAGTAGCCCATCGCACTTGAATGGTCCTTGAATAAGGATTGTTTAAGGATGTTGAGCAAAACATTATTTCTTCTTTTTCTTCTTCTTCCACAGTGATCTTGTTATCCCTGGGGCATGCTATGTTGATTAACATACTTGTTCTTTTTTTTTATTCACCACAACAATGTCCAATGTCCAGTTTCCTAAGTCTGGTCAGGTGATCCCACACAATTTTGCAATTCTCATTCTTGGTGACTTCTTCTGGGGTTTTCTCATGCTACATCTTTGCTCTTTATTGGCCGTTATTTTGAAGGAGCCCCCAATGGATCATTCTTACCACATTGTCATGGTATCTTTCGTGTTATGTGCCAATTTTGTCATGTGCCATGCCGTGTTCTGTGCCAATTTTGTCATGTGCCATCCCTCTCACCACACATTCTGCATTTGTCACTGTCAGAAGTGTTGTGTATTCTGCACTTAACATAATTGGTCCTTATTGCTTGTTCTTCAGCTGTGCAAATGATTGCTTCCCTCTCTATCTTCAGCTCACTCCTCCTCATCCATAGCCAACAGTCCTCTGCATCCGTCTTGGTGTTCACATCCCTTGCAAACTGAATGTACATTTTTTTCTTTCCATGCTTTTTTGTGTTCATTTCTTGTTTAAATATTTCTTTCATTACACAATTTTTATTTTTGATGATGCCAGCCTTCTTTGAGTGTTTCAACAATGGCTCCACAGCATTTTTTTATATACCCCCTTAAGCTGTTTTCCTGTTTCGACACAGTCCTCACAACTGATCAAATCTCTCTTACCCTTCTGGGCAAGTACAGCCTATTGGTGTTACTCTTAGGGTGGAAAGCTCCATGTACTGTCAACATTTTTCTGGTCTTAGTATCCATTTTCTTCACTTCTCTCTTTTGTCATTTTATAATTCCCCATTCCATACCAAAGCAATGCTATCACCCATGCATTAACTGCTTGGATTTTATTCCATCCAGTAAATTTTGAGCACAACACCAGCCTCAGTCTTCGGAAATACTCCATCCTTAGTTGCTCTTTCATTTCCTTTTCCATTATCTCGTTACACTCTAGTACACCAAAGTATTTGTAGCCTTCCATTTCAATTTGTTTAATCAAGTCTCTGTTTGGTAATTCTAACCCTACTAGGGACTGTACCTTGCCTCTTTTTAGGTATATTATTCTGCACTTCCTGTGTCCAAATTCTATTTTCATATCAATACTAAACCAGTGGACTGTTCACCAAGGAACTCGCATGTGTCTCCTCTTTGCCATACACTTTCAAATCATCTATGAAGAGTCGATGGTTGATTGTTTGGGATTTTCCATTTAGATGGTGCCCCAGGTTCATCATTTTCCTGAGTACCAAGGTCAGGAGTATCATGCAGAGAACAAAAAGGAATGGGGATAAGCTATCACCCTGGAAAATTTCTATTCTGATACTGGGGCCCCAAGCTTTTTCTGTATGATGTCAATTCAGTTTTGCACCCCACCGTACTTCTCTTCAGAAAACACTTTGCATTCCTCACAATTCCAAACAGATCTAAGCACTCAATGGTCTACAAATGTAGAATGATATCATAAGCTTTGCAATTATTATTATTATTATTATTATTATTATTATCATCCTCATCATTACTATTACGATAGACGTCGGACAGTATACAATATCATGAGGTTGTTGATTGAAGATGTAATGTCTCCTGGGGGTTTGTACTGTTTGTCAAGTCACAACAAGGACCTCAGACAAACAGTACTTTATGCAATATGTGTACAGTTCTATGTAACACCAATATTTGCAATACACCTAGATTGTAGCTTATTTCTAAAATTCCCAGATGTTTCTTCAGGTTGGGTGGTATTTAACCCAATGCTCTGATGACAATAGGGGCAACTTCTATGTGTGACTCACATAGCTGCCACATCTTTGTGATCTCAATTTTCAGGTCCCCATATTTATCAATCTTTCCTCTTTGTTATTATTATTATTATTATTATTATTATTATTATTATTATTATTATTATTATTATTATTATTATTATTATTATTATTATCATTTTGTTTTTATTTATTTTGCTTGTATTTATCTATTTTTTTCTACTTTTAATCTGCATCTTTGTTACATTCACTTGCCAAGACACACCCAGTGCCCTGGGGCGAGTGAAGGATAAGTGATGTTACAGTATCGCTGAAAGCTTGGAGAGAGAAGGTAGTGAAATATCTTCATGTAATACAATTCAGACATTTAAATAGATAGGGTTTTTCTAAGGATGTGGGTAGAACTTGTCAGACAATCTTTTGGATTTCTCTGAGACATGGTTCCTCTGGGATATGTAGATGTTTCTGACATCCCTTTTTTATCATACTTAGGGCACCAACAATATCAGGAACAGTTCTCATTTTAAGATGCTACAGCTTTTGTTTTTCAATTTCCAGGTCTTTATATTTACTTAGTTTCTCAAATTCCTTGACAAATATATTTTCATCAGTGGGAACACTTACATCTATTAGTTTATAAATATTTTTTCTCTGTCTTTAATGACTATGTCTGGTCAAGTAGCCTGGATCGTTCTGTCAGTGTTGACTGGAAAATCCCAGAGGATAGTGGCATTTTTACTTTCAACGTCTGGCTCAGGATGATGTTCATACCAGTAAGCAGGAGTGCTGATTTTGTGGTGTTTAATATTCTCCAATGTGTGATGGAAGGAAACTTCACAACTGTGGGAAAAGTTCTGTTAAAGCAAAGGTACTAAAAACAACTGGAAAGATTTTTGTTGTGTAATTTCTTTCTTAAATGCACAATATCTCAGTGCAATATAGGTGAGTAGTCTAATGCAGCACCAGGAAACCTGGAAAAACACCACTTACACAGCAAGTACATAATTTGAACAGTCACCTATATATGCAACTGTCCATGCATCCATGTACACATGTTAATATTTATGAGCAACAGAAATAATGCCTACATGACACACATGTACAAACACAGAAAATAAAAGAATCATCATCATCATCATCATAATTCTTGTTGTTGTTGCTGTTGTTATTATTATCATTATTATTATTATTATTATTCAGTAGTTTTATTTTTATAGCGTGCTTTCACTTCACTACCGAGCGCAGCTCTGTGTGCCTTGGGTATGTGCTGTGATTTGTTGTGATGCTCTGATGGTTATTGTATGGAAAGTGTTCTGCATAGGATGTGTGCAGTGCCTAGTAGTGCAATTTTCTGTATGTTATATGTGTTTGTAAGTCCTGGTGTTTTTGTTATGTATTTGTCTGAATATTTTTTTATCATGCCTAATGCAGCTACTATGATAGGAATTGTTTCTGTTTTCAGATTCCACATTCTGGTTACCTCTATTTCCAGGTTTTTGTATTTTGAGAGTTTCTCCATTTCTTTTAGAGACACGTTGTCATCTGCCGGTATTGATACATCAATTAGAAAGCATTTTTTTTCTTCATGATCTCTGACAACTATATCTGGTCTGTTGGCCTTAATTTCTCTATCTGTGTGTATCGGCATATCTCAGAAGATGGTTGCTTTCTCGTTTTCTGTGACCTTTTGTGGTGTGTGCCTATACCATCTTTTTTCTGTTGTTATTCCATAATGTTGGCATAGCTTCCAGTGTATGTAGGTCCCAACTCTGTCATGTCTGTGAATATATTCCTTCTTAGCCAGGACTGGGCAGCTAGAGATAATATGATTTATTGTTTCTTGTCCATCTCCACATATTCTGCAGTTACTTGTTATATTTCTTTTCATTACATGAATTTGGTAATTTCTGGTGAGGAGGCTTTGGTCTTGTGCTGCAATTAAAAATCCCTCTGTCTCTGCTTTGAGTCCTGAGCTTCTCAACCATTGCTGGGATTTTTCTTTGTCTATTTCTTTTGCATTTAGTTTAGTCCAGTATTTACCATGAAGGGGCTTTTCTTGCCATCGTTTTATCATGGTTCGTTGCTGTTCTATTTTTAGTTTGGATTTCATTTGTTTTATTGCTTTTGTTGTTTCTTCATCATCTTCTTCTTCTTCTTTGTGTTTATTAGGTGGTATGATTTCTTGTTTGTATTTGTCAGCTTCCTTAAATACTGAGAACAGTTTTTCGTTTTGCTCGTGTTTTGGCGATATTTGTATCAGTTTTCCTTCCTTCTGAAGTAGATATTTTTGCAGTCCTATGGTGGTTATTTTATAGTATTTTCCAGCTGTATAAGGCCTCTACCACCTTCTATACGTTGTACGTATAGTCTTTCTATGTCAGATTTTGGGTGATGCATCCTAAATCCTGTCATTATTTTTCTTGTTTTCCTATCTATTTTGGTCAGTTCATTTAGTGTCCAGTTAAGGATATTGTAGCTGTAACTTATAACTGGGACAGCTAAAGTGTTAATACCTATTATCTTGTCTTTAGCATTGAGCTCTGTTTTTAGTATTGATCTAACTCGTCTATAATATTCTTTTTTTAATTTCTCTTTCATTTGTGTGTGTTGTGTCTTATCTAGTTCATGGATTCATAAGTATTTGTAAGTTTGGCTTTGCTCTAATTCTTTTATTTCATTGGTTTTTTCTAGTGTGATGTTGCTACTCTTAACTAGTTTTCCTCTTTTCATGGTTACTTTGGCGCATTTTTCTAATCCAAATTTCATATCTATTTCTTTGGTAAATCCATGAACTGTCTTTAATAGTGTTTCCAGCTGTTTGTCATTTGCAGCGTATAGTTTTAGGTCATCCATATATAAAAGGTGGCTGATCGTTTTGCCGTAACATTTATATCCGCATCCAGTTCTATTTAGCATATCAGATAGAGGTGACAGTGCCAAGCAGAAAAGGAGTAGAGAGAGCGTGTCTCCCTGGAATATTCCTCTTCTAATGGGGATGGCTTTGGTTTTCATGAGTCCCTCTTTTGTATGGAGCTGTAGAACTGTCTGCCATTTATTCATAGAGTGCCCTATGAATTTTATAATGGTTGGTGCTACTTTGTTAATAGCTAGTGTTTCGAGGATCCATGTGTGGGGGATGCTATCAAACGCCTTTTTGTAGTCAATCCAGGCCATACTGAGGCCTTTCTTCTTTCTGTGGCTGTCTTCAGTTATGGCTTTATTAATCATTAGTTGATCTTTACAGCCATATGAGCCTTTGCGGCATCCTTTCTGCTCTTCTGTAAACAGGTTGTTTTCGTCCAGGTGCTTGTTCAACCTTTGCAATATCACTGCAGTAAATGCCTTGTACATTGTAGGGAGACAGGTTATTGGTCTGTAGTTTTCTGGTTTTGCTGTCTCATTTGATTTGGGAATTAAGATGGTTTTCCGCTTTCTTGAGCCATTCAGGCATTGGCTCTGGCTCTGCTAGTACGTTGTTAAAGTTTTCAGCCAGCTTTTTGTGCATTCCTGTTAGATATTTCAACCAGAAGTTGAGGATCTTGTCATGCCCAGGTGCCTTCCAGTTGCTTAGTCTTTGCAGTGCCTGGGTGACCTCTTCAGTTGTTATGGGGGTTCAAAGTTGCTCAGATGCTGAGTTTGTTGTTTTAATACTCCTTTTTGTTTTTGGTTCGTTCGCCGAACATATTTCTCTCCAGAATTCTTCCACTTCTTCTGCCGTTGGTGCTGCAGTGATTTCTATTTTATTTTTGCCAAGTTCTTGGTAGAAATTTTGGGGGTTGGAGTTGAACTTTTTGTTCAAAGAAGCGCTGGCATTTCTTGTACCGGCAGATCCTTTGTGCTTTGGCAAGGATATCATGCTTCAGCTTTTCTTTTATCTCAGGTAAATCTTTTTCTGTGATGGTATATTTGCGGAGTATTTTTGTTTTCTTTTTGTTGCTCAGTAGCGTTTATTGTCTACTGATTTCATTAAGAATCAACAGATCTTTTCTCATTTTTTGTATTTTGTTTCGGATGTTATTTATCCACAGGGTTTGTTTGGGTGGTGGTACTCCTGTTTGGATGGGTTTGAGTGAGTATCCAGCTTCTTTTGTGGCTGCATTGGCTGCTGTGTATACTAAGTCATTTAGCTCAGTGATATCGCTTTTTGTTTCAGTGGCTATTAGTTCCGTGACGGCTAGGTTTATGCTGTTTATAATTGGTGTTGTTGTTTCGTCTATTTTGATTTTTGGGAGGTATGGTCGGTGGTCCATTTTGAGCTCTGTGGTTTTCAGTTCTTTGATTATTTTACTTTTTATGTAATCATAGTCATTAGGCTCACCTTCATTGTTTCCAGGTTTTAGCTTTGTGTCGCTTTCTTTCTTATTTATATGTTTGTTTGCCGTGTTTTGGCTTGCTGTTTGTCTTGTATTATTATGCATCCTTACGGTCTGGTTTTGTTGTTTTTTGTTTACATCATGTTTGTTGGGAATGTTACGTTTGTCTTTGTGTTTTACTGTTTCAGTGTTTATATTATTGGGCATTGTTGTGTGGCTTCTATCTATATTTTCCTGATGTATTTTTTCCTTTAGATGTTCTAATTCTATTTCTGATATTTTTTTGCGTTGAGAATGTATCTTCGTACGTTAGCTAATTTATTAGGGTTCATTGCTGTATCCAAGCCTATATTTATGTTATATTCCTTCCATATTTTATATGTATGTGTTGTTGTGTTTTCATTTTTTGGGTAGAGCACTGCTGTGAAGTAAGCGTGTAGGATAGAAATGTATTCCTCACGTGTCCATTTATATCTTTTGGGTTTTACTTGCGGGACATGAGGAACAACGTCCGGCCCATTATTTTGACGGTCGTCATTTTCGTAGGGTTCATTTCTGTTTGTCACATTGTTTTGCACGTGTAGTTTTTCGTACAATTTGTGTTGTAAGTTTAAAGTACGTACCTCCCGATTGTTATTCTTGGGTTGAATAATATCGGTGGCATTTAATTTCTTCATAGTTCCTTTGTACATGGTGTTTGGGGTCGGGGATGATCTGGTGTTGATGGATCGTAATGCACCACGCATGTTTACATGTGTTGTGTTAGAGGTGGAGATGATAACGAGTCAAAATACATCATTTCGTTTCGAAAAAAATATTTTTCCAATTAGTATTACTTACTTGGATACAGTCCAATTCTTTGTTAGTAAATCTTTGGCTCCATACGATGTCCTTGTTTTCGATGTTTGTGGATAGATTTCGGAGCTCTGTTTTATCCTTCTTACATCTTAAACGTCCCCCGGAGTTCTAAACGTCCCCTCCCCCGGTGTTATTATTATTATTATTATTATTATTATTATTATTATTATTATTATTATTATTATTATTATTATTATTATTATTATTATTATTATCATTATTATTATTTATTATCATTTACCAACCATAGCAAATCTCTTTTCTCTTTTCATACAATCAAGTACATTTGTTGTGATGGTTCTCAGAACTCCCCACATGAAACGAAGAATCCAATAATGGAGCAATCACCAGCCAACCCATATTTGGTACAGTTCCCATAATCACAGTAAAAGACATTCATATATTGTCATTATTTCACTGCTGTAGCTAAGTTCTTGTTAAACTAACATTACTGATGGTGACAGCTTTTCAATTTAGTTTTACCCCTTCTAGGGAAAGGACAGAATCCTTATAGTTAAGCTAAAACAGCTAATGATGTTTATTCTTTCTTTATTCTGCTGGGATCCACTTTGTCATTCATTCTTTTGGGTTTGACAAACGAAGTACCAGTTGTGTACTGGGGTTAATGTAATTAACTTACACATTACCCCAAAATTGCTGGCCTTATGCCAAATTTTGAAACCAGCATTCCTTCCTACTTTCAGCATTCTGAGTTGGGATCCTGCTGTAGTCAAGTTTCCTATTCTTTCTTTATTCAAAGTTAATAAATAAAGACGCAGTTTCAGTCAGTGGATTGTTTGAAATAGAAGAAGAGTGTTGGATGAAATAATTTGTGGATTGTGGATCTTCACTATCTAATTTAGAATTCTACCTCATATCACTGACATTCTCATGGCAGAAAACAGGGTTTGGGGCACTTCACTGATAGCGACATGTTGCTGGGAGCATTCAAATGTTAACAGGCTTTCAGAACCCCACTAAAAACGATAAATGTCTAATGTTAATTGATGTAATGTATCAGTTGGAGATATTAATGACATATTCACTGGGCACTGATTTGGGATCACTTCTGTAACCGAAACACACCTGCACTGTCTTCTTCGCTAGGTTAATTACAGGTGAAATGTTGCCAATGGTGAGAAGGTCTATGGCCGAGTGGTTAGGATATTCAGCCCACGATTGTAAAGTCAATGGCAAATTGTGTCATAGAGCAAATCATCATCATTGTTCGACCGTGGTCGAGACAATGGAATTTACTATGTTGCGCCAGACTTCACGGTCCATCATAGCATTACGGAGGTCCTGTTGCTGGATGCCTGTATCCCTGGAGATTACATCAGGGTAGGAGAGTGTGCGCCCTCTGGTGTTGCGAGTAGATGGCTTCCAGAGGAGAAGAGTAGAAATTACTTCTTTTTCAGCTCTACAACAATGTCCAGCAAACTGGACTCTCCTACCCTTCACAAGAGATGACACAGGTGGTAATTTCCCATATATTTGCATTTTAGTTGGATGGCGCCTCCACGAGAGATTTTGAGCTCTCATAAGGAGGCGAGTGTAGGTTCCATCCAACCGCCTCTCAAGCTTCTTTGATAACGTCCAGGTTTCTGAGCCATATAGTAGGATTGGTTCGACTGTGGCTTTGAATATTTCAAGTTTGAAGTCTCTACTTAGATTTGATGACCAGATCTTATGCATGTCATTACAGGCTGACCAGGCCATACCCTTTCTAGTTAGAAAGTCTTTTCCAGATGATGATATGTATGACCCAAGATATTTATAATCAGAAACCATATTTAAAGGCGCATTGTTGAGAGTATGGATGATGCAATCACTGTTGGACAGGCACTTGTTTATGTATTCAGTCTTGGCCTCGTTGAGGTAAAGACCTACACAATTTGAGGCTTGTTCGAGAGATTGTAAAAGAGACTGGGCATTGGAGAGAG
>NC_043013.1:57307528-57365028 GCF_006345805.1 Octopus sinensis
AATTAAGTTTGAATTCTTTGCAATCAAATTTGAATTCTTTGTAATCAAATTTGAATTCTTTGCAATCAAATTTGAATTCTTTGCAATCAAATTTGAATTCTTTGCAATCAAATTTGAATTCTTTGCAATCAAATTTGAATTCTTTGTAATTAAATTTGAATTCTTTGCAATCAAATTTGAATTCTTTGCAATCAAATTTGATTTCATTGCAATCAAATTTGAATTCTTTGCAATCAAATTTGAATTCTTTCCAATCAAATTTGAATACTTTGCAATCAAATTTGAATACTTTGCAATCAAATTTGAATTCTTTGTAGTCAAATTTGAATTCTTTGCAATCAAATTTGAATTCTTTGCAATCAAATTTGATTCTCTTGCAATCAAATTTGAATTCTTGCAATCAAATTTGAATTCGTTGCAATCATATTTGAATTCTTTGCAATCAAATTTGAATTCTTTGCAATCAAATTTCATTTCTTTGCAATCAAATTTGAATTGTTTGCAATCAAATTTGAATTCTTTGCAATCAAATTTCATTTCTTTGCAATCAAATTTGAATTGTTTGCAATCAAATTTGAATTCTTTGCAATCAAATTTGAATTCTTTGCAATCAAATTTGAATTCTTTGCAATCAAATTTGATTTCTTTGCAATCAAATTTGATTTCTTTGCAATCAAATTTGAATTCTTTGCAATCAAATTTGAACTCTTTGCAATCAAATTTGAATTCTTTGCAATCAAATTCGATTTCTTTGCAATCAAATTTGAATTCTTTGCAATCAAATTTGAATTCTTTGCAATCAAATTTGAATTCTTTGCAATCAAATTTGAATTCTTTGCAATCAAATTTGAATTCTTTGTAATCAAATTTGAATTCTTTGCAATCAAATTTGAATTCTTTGCAATCAAATTTGAATACTTTGCAATCAAATTTGTATTCTTTGCAATCAAATTTGAATTCTTTGCTATCAAATTTGATTTCTTTGCAATCAAATTTCATTTCTTTGCAATCAAATTTGAATTGTTTGCAATCAAATTTGAATTCTCTGCAATCAAGTTTCAATTCATTGCAATCAAATTTGAATTCTTTGCAATCAAATTTGAACTCTTTGCAATCAAATTTGAATTCTTTGCAATCAAATTTGAATTCTTTGCAATCAAATTTGATTCTTTGCAATCAAATTTGAATTATTGCAATCAAATTTGAATTCTTTGCAATCAAATTTGAATTCTTTGCAATCAAATTTGAATTCTTTGCAATCAAATTTCAATTCTTTGCAATCAAATTTGAATTCTTTGCAATCAAATTTGAATTCTTTGCAATCAAATTTGAATTCTTTGCAATCAAATTTGAATTCTTTACAATCAAATTTGAATTCTTTGTAATCAAATTTGAATTCTTTGCAATCAAATTTGATTTCTTTGCAATAAAATTTGATTTTTTTGCAATCAAATTTGAATTCTTTGCAATCAAATTTGAACTCTTTGCAATCAAATTTGAATTCTTTCCAATCAAATTCGATTTCTTTGCAATCAAATTTGAATTCTTTGCAATCAAATTTGAATTCTTTGCAATCAAATTTGAATTCTTTGCAATCAAATTTGAATTCTTTGCAATCAAATTTGAATTCTTTGTAATCAAATTTGAATTCTTTGCAATCAAATTTGAATTCTTTGCAATCAAATTTGAATACTTTGCAATCAAATTTGAATTCTTTGCAAACAAATTTGAATTCTTTGCTATCAAATTTGATTTCTTTGCAATCAAATTTGAATTCTTTGCAATCATATTTGAATTCTTTGCAATCAAATTTGAATTCTTTGCAATCAAATTTGAATTCTTTGCAATCAAATTTGAATTCTTTGCAATCAAATTTGATTTCTTTGTAATCAAATTTGAATTCTTTGCAATCAAATTTGATTTCTTTGCAATCGAATATGATTTCTTTGCAATCAAATTTGAATTCTTTGCAATCAAATTTGAACTCTTTGCAATCAAATTTGAATTCTTTGCGATCAAATTTGAATTCTTTGCAATCAAATTTGAATTCTTTGCAATCAAATTTGAATTCTTTGCAATCAAATTTGAATTCTTTGTAATCAAATTTGAATTCTTTGCAATCAAATTTGAATTCTTTGCAATCAAATTTGAATTCTTTGCAATCAAATTTGATTTCTTTGCAATCAAATTTGAATTCTTTGCAATCAAATTTGAATTCTTTGCAATCAAATTTGAATTCTTTGCAATCAAATTTGAATTTTTGCAATCAAATTTGAATTCTATGCAATCAAATTTGAATCCTTTGCCATCAAATTTGAATTATTTGCAATCATATTTGAATTCTATGCAATCATATTTGAATACTTTGCAATCAAATTTGAATTCTTTGCAAACAAATTTGAATTCTTTGCAATCAAATTTGAATTCTTTGCAAACAAATTTGAATTCTTTGCAATCATATTTGAATAACTTGCATTCAAATTTGAATTCTTTGCAATCATATTTGAGTTCTTTTCAATCAAATTTGAATTCTTTGCAATCAAATTTGAAATCTTTCCCATCAAATTTGAATCCTTTGCAATCATATTTGACTTCTTTGCAATCAAATTTGAATTCTTTGCTATCAAATTTGAAATCTTTGCAATCAAATTTGAATTATTTGCAATCAAATTTGAATTCTTTGCAATCATATTTGAATACTTTGCAATCAAATTTGAATTCTTTGCAATCAAATTTGAATTCTTTGCAATCAAATTTGAATTCTTTGCAAACAAATTTGAATTCTTTGCAATCAAATTTGAATTCTTTGCCATCAAATTTGAATTCTTTGCAATCGTATTTGAATTCTTTACAATCAAATTTGAATTCTTTGCAATCAAATTTGAATTCTTTGCAATCAAATTTGAATTCTTTGCAATCAAATTTGAATTGTTTGCAATCAAATTTGAATTCTTTGCAATCAAATTTGAATTCTTTGCAATCAAATTTGATTTCTTTGCAATCAAATTTGAATTCTTTGCAATCAAATTTGAATTCTTTGTAATCAAATTTGAATTCTTTGCAATCAAATTTGAATTCTTTGCAATCAAATTTGAATTCTTTCCAATCAAATTTGAATTCTTTGTAATCAAATTTGAATACTTTGCAATCAAATTTGAATACTTTGCAATCAAATTTGAATTCTTTGCAATCAAATTTGATTTCTTTGCAATCAAATTTGAATTCTTTGCAATCAAATTTGAATTCTTTTCAATCAAATTTGAATTCTTTGCAATCAAATTTGAATTCTTTGCAATCAAATTTGATTTCTTTGCAATCAAATTTGAATTATTTGCAATCAAATTTGAACTCTTTGCAATCAAATTTGAATTCTTTGCAATCAAATTTGAATTGTTTGCAATCAAATTTGAATTCTTTGCAATTAAGTTTGAATTCTTTGCAATCAAATTTGAATTCTTTGTAATCAAATTTGAATTCTTTGCAATCAAATTTGAATTCTTTGCAATCAAATTTGAATTCTTTGCAATCAAATTTGAATTCTTTGTAATCAAATTTGAATTCTTTGTAATTAAATTTGAATTCTTTGCAATCAAATTTGAATTCTTTGCAATCAAATTTGATTTCTTTGCAATCAAATTTGAATTCTTTGCAATCAAATTTGAATTCTTTCCAATCAAATTTGAATACTTTGCAATCAAATTTGAATTCTTTGCAATCAAATTTGAATTCTTTGTAGTCAAATTTGAATTCTTTGCAATCAAATTTGAATTCTTTGCAATCAAATTTGATTTCTTTGCAATCAAATTTGAATTCTTTGCAATCAAATTTGAATTCTTTGCAATCATATTTGAATTCTTTGCAATCAAATTTGAATTCTTTGCAATCAAATTTCATTTCTTTGCAATCAAATTTGAATTGTTTGCAATCAAATTTGAATTCTTTGCAATCAAATTTCATTTCTTTGCAATCAAATTTGAATTCTTTGCAATCAAATTTGAACTCTTTGCAATCAAATTTGAATTCTTTGCAATCAAATTCGATTTCTTTGCAATCAAATTTGAATTCTTTGCAATCAATTTGAATTCTTTGCAATCAAATTTGAATTCTTTGCAATCAAATTTGAATTCTTTGCAATCAAATTTGAATTCTTTGCAATCAAATTTGAATTCTTTGCAATCAAATTTGAATTCTTTGCAATCAAATTTGAATACTTTGCAATCAAATTTGAATTCTTTGCAATCAAATTTGAATTCTTTGCAATCAAATTTGATTTCTTTGCAATCAAATTTGAATTCTTTGCAATCAAATTTGAATTCTTTGTAATCAAATTTGAGCTCTTTGCAATCAAATTTGAATTCTTTGCAATCAAATTAGAATTCTTTGCAATCAAATTAAAATTCTTTGCAATCAAATCTGAATTCTTTGCAATCAAATTTGAATTATTTGCCATCAAATTTGAATTTTTCATTTGGTGCTCAAACCTTGAAAAGAAAAAAACATTGAAACTACATCAGCCGTAAGGCAATACATTTCTATCTTATCTAACTCATCCAGTAGAGCCCACCAATTGATATCTGAGAAGTTCGATGAAATAACTCATGAACACTGGCACAGCTTCTACCAAAACTTGCTTCAACATATTTACATAGTTGACAGATCTCACCATGGGAGATGATAAACGAATGATTCTTTTTCTATTATGTCCCCTTGTTCAGACCGGAATATCTTTTGGCAGAAGCTATGGCAGTGTTCATGAGTTATTTCATCGAACTTTTCAGATATCAATTGGTGGGCTCTACTGGACGAATTAGATAAGGTAGACATGTATTCCCTTACGGCTGATGTAGTTTAACTCTTTTTTTCTTTTACAAGGTTTGAGCACCAATTGAAAAATTCAAATTTGATGGCAAAGAATCCAAACTAGATCGAAAACATCTTTATTTACAGGGAATAGTTTAGTCCATCCAAAGGCACACCTCTGATGTTGGTTGTTCAGTTTATATAGAGCTAGTCTGTGATATGAAGTGGGGGGGGGGTATGAAAAGAAAACCAGGACAACTGGGAGAACCCCAAGATTAAATAAAATAGAGAGAGTCACACATCGATAGAACCAGAAGTCTCTACACGATCCGTTGATGTGATAGATATAGTAACCAAATCTTACTCAAATCACATCTTACCATCTTTAAAACAGGGAGTGACACATTAGATAAGTTAGTCTTAGATAGTCATGAAAATACTCAGGGATGGTCATGGCTGGGATGCCTTTATCATAGATTTATCCAATCATGGTCGACTTGGGGCTAAATAACAACAAACTATGTCCAGAAGAAGGATCAGAAGATTGAGGTTTTTCTTGGTTATTCTATGTGAAATGAGAACAGTTTACAGATCGATTTGTTCAACTACATCCTTGAAGGTGTTGCCCCAGCATGGGCAATGTGTAATAACTGTAACAAGCGAATAACTAAAAGAATATATTTTCTAATAGAGTACATCTTTGATTTCAGTCATTGGACTGTGGCCATGCTGGAGCAACACCTTACAAGTCTGAATCTATTGTATCTTATCATAACATGACTAACAAACTCCAAGGTGTTGCTCCAGCATGACTGAATCAAGTGAAAGATAAAAGATATCAACCTGGATGAAACTTGAAACCAGAGTGTAAATGTATGAACCCAAATGCCAGAAAGAGATTTGATCAACACTTTACCTATTTTGCCATCAGCCATCTTTTTAGAAACTTAATGGGTTGTTATTGTTGATTAATAAAAAACGAATAAATAAATAAATAAATAAAATATAATAAAAATTAAAAAATCATACCAAAAAAACAAACCTTACTTTGAGTTTGGAAACCAAAGAAGGAAGGATTGATGTAAATTCAATGATGTTTAAGGGCTGTTTATCAATTTTACAGACTATTGTAATTTTTATAGCGTTTCTCTCCCAAGAACCCACTTATAGATTCTTTGTTCCAAGAAAGGTGGTGTTGATTTGTTTTTACCAATTAAATTATTCTTTCACTACTTTGTAAACATTAATTATTTATTGAGATTCATTTGCATTATTAAATCTATTATCAATATTAAAAGACGTCAACCTGCAGTTATTATTTATTCCTCATTAGCATTATTGCTTCAGAATATATATTTTATTTATTACATGTGCACACACACACATATATATATTTATATATTTATATATTTATATTTATATATATTTATATATTTATACACACACACGCGCATATATATATATATATATATATATATACATATATATATATATATACTTACATACATATTCATATATATATATACATACATATATGTATATATACATACATATATATATACATACATATATACATATATATATATACATACATATATATATATATATAATATATATATATGTGTGTGTGTGTGTGTGTGTATATATATGTGTGTATACATATATAAGTATTTATGTACATGTATGTGAATATACTCTATATGTATGTATGTATATATATATTCATACATACACACACATACACACACATGTCTCTGTATGTCTCTGTGTGTCTATATGTCTGTGTTCATATATTTATGTATCCTCTCAAGAATACATGTATATACCTATGCATTCTTGCAAAAGAATTTTACCGAATATAGATTCTACTTCTAATTGCATCTCACTTTTATTCTTATTGTGAGGTGTGTTTGAAAAACTTACCAATATCGTCCAACAGCTTTATGAATGGCATTTGTCTTTGAGATATGTTTAGTGGAACCTGACTTACTTTTCAACAAAACAACACATAACTTCATAACAATTTGCACTTTCATTCTATCTGTTGCGAAAAACGAAAGAAAATTCTGCTTCAAAATTACTTCCACTTCATATATGCATATGTATAAATATACACATACATACATACTTATAGTATGTATGTGTATACATATGTATATATATATGTATATGTATGTATATATATATATATATATATATATATATATATATATATATGTATGTATATGTATATGTATATGTATGAATATATATATATATATGTATCTCTACACATGCACACATACATACACACACACACAAACATGTGTATATATATATACACACACATACGTATATATAATACATATATATAATATATATATATATGTGTGTATGTGTGTGTGTATATATTTATATATATAGTTATGTATGCCTGTAGTATATGGTTATGTGTTCGTTTTTCCTTCTTCCCAAACAAAATGGTAAAACTTCTCATTAACTGCAAAAAAGGGACAACTGTTCCCCTTATTCATTAATAAAGTTTCATGTAACACTATCATCAGATTTGCATTTTCTCATCCCTTTCACCCTTCCATTGTACACAGAAAGTTGGCTTCTTGCAGGCTCAATGTTGGAAGTAAACAACAAACTGTCTCAGAAAGCACCAAGTGGAATCACTACCAGAATCTGAGGAGGGAAACGAAAGCAAATAAATAAATTAATCAATAAATTGTCTATTTACTGGGAAAGAGAAACTAAAAGTTACATTGCTTTAAGGGTTGTTCATTAGATCTATTCTCGATAATGTATGAATATAGGTTTTCATTTGCCATCATCATCATCATCATTATATTTACCAACATTATCATCTTCATCATTATCATCATTTCCATTCGCTCTTACCATCATAATGATCATCTTCGCCATAATCATGGTTGTCACCCTCAACATCATCATCGTCATCATCATCATCAGTACCTCCCCTGTCACATCTGTCATCTTCATTAATGCTTCTATCATTACCAATCAGTATTATCAATCATCACCATTCACTCATCAAACACAAACATACACTACCACCACCACCACCTTCACCACCACCACCACCTTCACCACCACCACCACCTTCACCACCACCACCATCTTCACCACCACCACCACCTTCACCACCACCACCACCCTCACCACCACCACCACCACCTTCACCACCACCACCACCACCTTCACCACCAACACCATCACAACTGCTTCCACCACCGGTGCTGCATCCAATGCCACTGCTGACACCACTACCACTGCCTTCATAATTTCCATCACCATCTTCATTGCCACCACCATAACTATTCTTATCCCCCCCATGAAGTAATGAATCCATTCGAAGGAATTTACATTATTCTCCAAATCCAATAATGAACAGAGAGATTAATCCACCTGACTGATTGTTGGGTGACTCAGTACTCAACCACCCAGATTACTGGCCGAATAGTTTGTGCATGTACTTAATAGAATTAAAATTAAAACTTATCAAATTATACCCGGCAGAGAATCCAATGGTTATCCACAGCTGGAGAGGAGATCGATCCAGGGCCAAGGATATCTGTGCATTGAAACATTACTGTCTAACTATGATTGCTTTAAATCATAAGGTTTGGGTAGATAGAGACCAAGGTATACTATGCCAGTTGAGATGCTCAAAGGAAAATATTTTGCAATAAATCTGTCTTGGCAAAGGCGTTGCTATGTTGCCAGAAGCTTAATTCCCAACCACATGATTCCAGGTTCAGTCCCACTGCTTGGTACCTTGGGCAAGTGTCATTTTACTATAGCCCCAGGCTGACCAAAGTTCTGTGAGTACATTTGGTAAATGGAAACTGAAAGAAGCCCAACATATAGATATGGAGTAAAGATTGTTTGCCAACATAACATGGCAGTCCTGGTTTAGAATGAATGTTGCTGTAATATGTGTCCTTATATTTTGGAACAAGGGAATCTAGCACCCCTACTCAGCTCAAAACAATATCTGTGTTTTGCAATTCCTGGGTTATTTCCCTTCATCAGCACAGAATAAATATTCGGCTAGAGGCGGCACTGCCAAATAGATATGTAGATATGTATGTCTGTATGCATGCATTTATGTGTGTGTGTGGGTCTGTGTCTATGTTTGTCCCCCACTAACACTTGACAACCGGTGTTGGTGTGTTTATGCCCCTGTAACTTAGCTGTTTGACAAAGGTGATCAAAAGAATAAGTATGAGACTTTAAAAAAAAAGTACTGAGGTCGATTCATTCAACCATTGTTCTGCAAGGCAGTGCCCCAGCATGGCCACTAATCAACAACATACTTTAATCTCCCTTATGAAATATATACATATATATATATGTATAATGTTGCCTTAATTTCCATCCATTTGTTTAATATTTCATTAGATTCATGTTTTGATTCCAACTGAGCTATTTACATGTCATATACATTGTAGTGTCTAACATGTACAATAAGCAGAGTTGAGAAACTTCAATATACTGAGATTATCCATGTAATTAACAGACAAAAGCTCCCTCGAGGGGATGTTTAATTGTCTTCAACAAACAAGGGAGATAACTCTAATATAATCAGCAAGGTATACTACTTTCATTATAGCTCATTGCTACATGTATAACAGGTTTAACACAATGAGTGATGGGTCTAATACCGCACCTAGTCTAACAGAACCACCTGGTTTTGGGGTACAGTTTGTAGCTTCCATTCTGATATAAACATTTAAAGCAGATCACTGGTTCTATTTCCCCCAAGACTTTTTGTTTCATTTATTGTATTCTTAGAAATTATTTTGTTCTCAAAAGGATTATTAATATTTATTGTTTTCAACACAGGATTGATCTTATTCCTGATAGAATGCATGTGGGTAGTAGGTTGCTGCCCCTAATCCAAGATATCCCCATGATTTATCCCCAATAAGCCATCAAGTGTTCAAAAACCTTGAAACATAATCTTCCCTATTCTGCAGAGGCAAACATTCTGTTGAAGCTCAACAGGACATTCCCTTCCAGTCTCTCTTATCCATTTGTCTGTTTCCTCAGTCACAGTCCCTAATGCAAAAATTACCATGGCTACAATATCTCGAGATTTCATGTTCCAAATCATTGCAATCTCAAACTTTAAAGGTTTTTATTCATCATCATCATCATCATCATCATTATCATTTAACATCTGCTTTCCATGCTGGCATGGGTTGGACGGTTTCACAAGAGCAAGTCAGGCAGAAGCCTGCATCAGACTTCTGTAACTGTTTTGGCAAGATTTTTTACAACTGGATGCCCTTCCTAACACTGACCACTCCATAGAGTGAGCTGAGTGCTTTTTAAATGGCACAAGCACAGGCAAGGTCAGTTTTGGCAAGGTTTTTACAGCCAACCATTTTACAGTGTTGACTGGGTGCTTTTTAAGTGGCACCTGCACTGACAGGGTCACCAAATAACTTGCAAAACAAAACTCTTTTGAGAGAGGAAGGGGCCATTGGAGAAGGTGATCTTGTGTCAGATTATGATGAAAGGTTATAGTGTGACAGAGAGACAGAAACAGGTGGACTTGCTGTAGAGGAGGCACAAGGTCACCCAGAGAGAGAGAGAGAGAGAGAGAGAAACAAAGAGAGAGAGAGAGAGAGAGAGATCAGGAATGAAGACAGAAACAGGTGCCCTGCCACAAAGGAAGTACATGCTTACCCAACCTGAGTGAAGTGTAGGAAGAGAGAGAGAGAGTTGGAGACAGCAGGCTGGAGATGGTGGCAATGTGAGACATCCTCACAAGGGACAGGGATCAGAATTTAAATGGGATGGTTGAGTAAAGGAAGAGAGAGATACAGATGGTGGCAAGTGTCCTTGAGGTTCAATGCTATAATATAAATGGCAGGATATTTGCGAAGGGAGTGTGATTAAAGAGTGAGAGTAAGTGGTGAAAGACCTGGGTATATATGGAGTTGGAGGGGGTTACCAGATATCAGTGATACAGGGGGATAGGAGTGTGAGGACAGAATTGGGGAGTGAAAGATAAGCAGAGTGTATGAAGGAGGAAATGTGAGGAAGAGAAGAGATGGAAGATAGATGTTAAATGTCGATGATGATGATGATGATGATGATCATCATCATCATCATGCTCATCATCCTAATTATTACATAAAATATTTCGTCAACAAACTCTGTAGCCTTCACTGTAAATCTCAGAGATGTCCTACAAAGCATCAAATCTCAAGTTTGATTTAATAATTTAGATGCAAATATTCAAATTTAAAATGGAAAAGAATTCCATTCTGCAAAACACGGAGAACAGTTAAAACTGCTGGTATTTTATTGATAACATCTTTTATTATATTAAAGTGCTAACAGTAAATTCCTGTGGTGTAAGCAACCTGGCACACTCTGAAAGTGTGTGTGTGTGTGCAATAGAGAGAGAGAGAGAGAGAGAATGAGATCCAGATGAATGCTACTAGCATATGTTCACATACACACACTCACACACATAGAAATTCTTTACATGCACACACACACACACAGACACACACACATATGGCAACTGAGTTTATGTGAGAGTAGAAGTTATGTGTATATGTGCATCCACCATTGGCATTTGTATGGGTGAGAATTGGAAGAGGACATTTTTGCCAAAAACAGAATTTATTTTCAAGTTATGAATAATATATTGGCATTTTGGTATTTCGTGAATTTATTTAATCTGTTTTATTTTGTTGTGTGTATATATATATATATAATTCTTTGTACAAGTGTGTGTGTGTATCACTTAAAACATCTAAAATGTAATACTGCCATGTTGATCTTTGATATTTCTAATTAAACTGTGGAACATGCACAGGGTCAGTTGGTTAGGATATTGAAATATAAAAGACACCAGTGTTAGTAAATTACAATAGAGTGTAAGGCCGTATGAGTTATAAAACTGGCAAGAATGTTTTGGGGTTTCTATATTGATTCGCTCTCTTCCCTAGAATTTGAAGCCTTGTGCTTATTGAAGGATAAAATCTTAATATTATTAAACTGATTTAAATGTGTTGCATGCTTACAAAGAATTTATGCTGTTTAGGTTTGATGTCAAAATCAGTTTTATTGTAAAGCACTTGGACAGCATTGCTGAACCATAGCACAAACTTATTCACAAGTTTTCAACTTGTTGTTGTGGACTCGTATAATTACTGTGCCTGCAGCATTTTCCCCTGCAGACATTCACTGTAATATGTTCTTGCTGGTTATCATCTGCATCAATATCACCATCCAAGAGTCAGTGTGGTGGTGGAGGTGGTGCAGTGGCTCACAAAGCTTGATGACATGGCACTGTCTCTGCTGAGGAATTTAGAAATAAAAACTAAAGGAATCAGATCTTGCACCAGTATATCCTTAACGACACCAAAAACTAAACACAAAAGAAAATTCCATCGATGAAATATTTGGTTTCTTTGAGTCTAAAATTAAAAAAACCAAGTTAAAGTTTTTGTGTAGCCATAATTTTTGTTTCTTTTTTCTGCCATTTTGTCTTCTTGGTAATGTCACATGTTCAGTTGTTACTCGAGAACAGAAATCAAGTTTTTTTTTTGTCATTTCTTTGCAGTTTTTCTTTATAGAACTTTTTCTATATTTTGACACAGGAATTATAATGGTAAGAATGAAGATTTCTAACATACTAACAAAATATTCCTTGTGTGGTGGCTAGCATTAGAATAAATTTAGTTTCCTATTGTAAATAACTAGTACCTATTTGATGATGCATATAAGAAATAGCAACTAAATCTACCTTAAATCTTAAAAGAGAACACACTAGACTTGTGCCCCCTCACACAAGAAAATATACTGGATGGCTATTGTTGGATTGTCTTTTATAATGGATCTACTTAATAAAGGGTGACCAGCAACTAAATAAAAAGAATAACTAGGACCTATTTTATTGAGGATGTAAAATACAAGTGACAGATATCACCTTAGTAATGTCACCTGATAAATGTCGCTCTGCAGATGTCACCCCACAGGTATCATTCTATAGCTGGCACACTACAGATGTCACACTACAGATGCCACCTCACAGATGCCATTCCACATACATTAACCTATAGATGTTAAAATGTAAACTGTACCAATTCTTCATCTGTGTCAAAGAGTCCAGAACTGTCATGGACCCCCTTCCTCCAGGTAATTTCATAAATTTCTGATTTCTCTCCATTCATCTCACAACCGGCAAATTTCCCCTCCATGACTAACACTACTCTGTACAACTTTTTTCACATTCATAAATATTGTTTAAAGAACCAACAAGTAAGGCTTCATGTGGCAAGTTGACCAATGAAAAATAACAGCTAAATGTCTCTCAAATCACATTTTACAGTCTTAACAAAAATGGAAAACTCACTTCATAATATATTTGTTGAGACAAAAAGTCTGGGTAAGAATATCTTCAGAGTATCAAACAGAGCTGAACTGGGTTTCAACAACAATATGCAAATTTTCAGAGTCAGAAAAGCACCGAGTAAAATTTCTTGCAGTAATTATTCCCAATTTTACATTCTGAGTTCAAATCCCACAAAGTCAATGTTGACTCTTATCCTTCTTGAGTCAATGAAGTAGAGACTAGTATGGTTGAATGGTGGACTTATAAGAATGTTGGACAAGAGATTTTGCAATATATATTCTAATTCTTCATGTTCTGAGTTCAAATCATGCTATGGTGTGCCTGGCTTATAGACTTAATGTGTCAGCCAATTTATCCCCTTAGCCTTATCCTTGGGTACCTTTAGTGGAATTCACTATGTTGCAAACATTCAATGTTATGTCAAGGGTTTGAGAATAACTTCTTTTCTTCCCATCATGTTCCAGGAGTTCAAATCCCACACATACCATTTAGCTGGTTCAGAGGCAAAAACTTCATGCTCCTGTTTTCAACCTCATCTACATTATCAAGTTCTGTCCATGCTGGAAAGGAGCCATGGTTCAGAAAAGGTAGTAACCAGATAGTGTAAGGCAACAAGCACCTCTAGATCCTCAAGTTCCTCAAGTCTGCACTTGGTCCCCTTGGCATTATGTGCCGGGCATGTAAGAGGCTGTAAGAGTGAATGTCTTCAGTTGACCAATGCCATGTAATGGGCTTTCAAAGTACCATATATTCACAGCAGTCGTTGAGCATGGAAGTTAGGGTTCACAGCTTGACCTTCTCGGACAAGTTCAAAGTGCAACGCCACCTTGAAATTCCACCAAACACACAACATGACCTTCTCTTCAAACTGCCCTTGTTTAACAGCAGGTTTTGAAGCCAGGCTGGAATAAAACTACTCATTTTTCATAATAGAATTATGAAAATAGATCAATTTTACATCCTCAGTTACAATTCAATGCCAAAAGTTGGCATCTAAGGGATTTACAACTGGTCGTTTACAAATGGTCACACATTGTTGAGCCTGGTCATTGGTCAGTTTATGCAGAGCTTCTTGATAACATCTGTTCACAAAGCCAAGCTTATGGAGGTGCTGACTCATGATGCTTTGCAAAGGGTCAAGTTCTGCTGAAAGTCTATGAGCTTGGCTGTTGTTCAACCATTTCAATCCAGGTCTCACCTTCGACAACAGAAGCTCTCTCTAAACTTGGTTTATCTTTGCAGCTGGTGTCACCTTCCATAAAATCTCTGAACCAGATTCGTACCATGATGGTTTCTGGCCTTCCTCAGCATTTATTTTAACTTCAGTTTGAACAGGTAGCCTGAAATGGCTCTAATTGCAATTTTTTCACGACTCATGATCAATGCTGTAACACAAGGAGCAAGTAATTAATATTTATATGTTTTATATAAACATTCAGTGACAATGGACAAATTGTGTCAAATTTATGATATTACAAGGAAATACAAGTTGCCAGATATCACCAGTGCAAATTTTAAAATCTTTGACTCAACCTCGTAAAAACAGTTCAACTTGTATTGATAACTAATTGGTAGGTTAACAGATTATTTAATTACAATGTGGCTCATTAGATTGAGTGCAGGGTAGTACAGGAACTGACAGTTTTTTTTCTAACAGTATGTTACAATACTGTTGTCACAATTTGAGCCAGGTAATTTGTGGTTGGTAAGTTAGTATTTTCAAACCTTTTCATACCAATTTACCTGAGATTGTATTTGGCTCTATGATATAAAATTGGTTTTAATGTGATCTAAGTTAAAAATCCTCCATGAAAACCAGAAATATTTCCATGAAGGAATTAAATACATCATTAGGATGTTTTGTCATTGGTTCTTTCATCTGCTCAATACTTCAAGACCAATGAACATCCGTTTTTAGAATTAGCTCACCATGGTAACAGGACTTAAATTAATATTTTTTTTTATTGTACTTGGAAGTTACAGTTGGTGAATAATTTGACACATTTTTGGTGACACTGCCAGAATGATAGTGTGTTGAGGGAATGATGGGATAACAGAACTGGAGAATAATCTTTTACCTTGACACACATTAACATGCATACATAAATTCATATATATATAGAGAGAGATAGATAGATACAGAATAACACACACACACACACACACACACACCACACACACACACACACACACACACACACAAACACACACAAACACACACACACATACACATGTTTTGAAGGTTTTACTTGTCAGCTACCAAACTTCAAAATAAATTTTTCTTTGTGACAGTGTGACAATTACCACATTTGGGCATTAAAAAGCACAGAAAAGGGAAAACTCTCTCTAAAGTGTTTTATCAAAGACGAAGAGGATGTAACAGTGAAAAATATTGTAGATATGGGGCAGGAGGAGAGTGTGAAATTTGGTATTTGGGATAGGGGTAGGGATGGGGGCGGGGTAATTGTGAAGGATTGTAATTGCTAAAAGTTAATTTAAGAAAAGAAAACTAGGTGGTAGTGGTGGTGGTGGTGGTGGGGTTAGTAGAATTCTGAAAGGGAAATAATGTTACCTAGTAAAGTCTATTGAAACACACACATGAACAGAAACACATGCACATGTGCACACACACACGTGTACACACACATGCACATACACACATGCGCATGTGTATGCAGGCACACAAAAAGATACCTGCACACATACATGCAAGCATGCAAAGAGAGAGAAAACGAGATGAGATAATGAATTTTTAGCCTTCAGAAATGATGACCCACCAGAAAGTGAGAGAGTGAGAGAGAGGGAGATGAATATAAGTAAAGTTCATTAATGGAAAAAGAATGTGATAAATTGATTCAAACATACTGTAGTAGTAGTAGTAGTAGTAGTAGTAGTAGTAGTAGTAGTAGTAGTCGTGGAGGCGGTAGTAGTAGTAGTAGTAGTAGTAGTAGTAGTAGTAGCAGCAGCAGCAGCAGCAGCAGCAGCAGCAGCAGCAGCTATTGTCTTTACTTAGCTTTCTGTCAGCCCTGATTCAGCTGACGTAGGATCAAAGGTGTTCCAGGTATGACCATCCCATCTGTATTTAAAATAAAATGTATCCACAACTGTTTTATCTTGCTTACATGTGTCACCTACCATTTTTAAAATGTTTGTGTATCATTTAGGGGAGATTTAGTTCTTATTTCTAGTCAATCAACCCCACAGATATCCTCTTTTTCACTTGATAGCTTCAATGCCTTACCCTTAACTCAAACACAATATCCTTCAATGCTTATAATTATACTTGACTGCAGGATGGGGTTGGGTCAGTGCTCCTTACAAAGTATACAGTGGCCTCATACAGGATATTGGGATGGGCTACCACATATTACCTTCTAAGCACAAGATGTACCAGTAAGATTCATTTGGGACTTTGAGAAACAGTCTTTTGATTAAAGAAGTCTGAGAAATATCAGAACATTAAATTGATTCCATCAATTCCCTTCTTTCTTCATTTTACTAATTCTTCAATGATGAAATTAATGTTGACTTTGACAAAATTTCAACTCTGACAATAAATCTTGAAAATGTTCCACAAAATATCAAATATCAGTTTTGGTTTAACAAGTTAGATACAAATATTCAAATTTATGCAAAGGAATTATTCTACAAAATCTTTAAAAACAGCAAAATTGATTCAAGCTGTTTTGTTTGTTATTGCCTAATTTAGCTTATTTTTTATTTGTTTGTCTGTAGAAATATGTTTTGGTGTTGTGTAGACCTCAGTCAGCTCTGATCCATAAAATTGTTCCCCATGTGACCATCTCATTTATTTTACCGAATGTAATATATTGAGAACTATGTTACTCAAAGTTCTGGTGTGTCCTTCATTATAAGACAATTGAGTGTGATTTGCAGAAAGTATGGTTGCTATTTCTCAGTGCTTAAACAACCATGTAAAAACCTTCTGTCACAGATTCAAAAGATTTTCTTTTAATCCCTTTCCTTGTACCAAAAAATGGGTTCATGTTTGAAATTTCTGTATTTGAATATTGAATGAATGGAATTTCAGGGGCTTTTCTATGCCTACAAGTCTATTTCTAGCAGTTTGAGTTACCACATAGAGGTCGTTTTGCCAGTTGGAAAATGTTCTGCTTACAGTTTGTGCTCCTTTATTACACTTTTCCCTAAATTTCCCTGGTGATTCATTACAAATTATGGTAACTTTATTCCATAGCAGTGTGTGACACATTATTTCTGGCACCTTACATGTTCTCTTATTCTTCCCTTTGATATTTTTCTTTGGATTAGAATTTTCTGATTCCTTTCTTTAAAGAGATATCTTGCTTCTCTTTTATAAGACCATTTACCAAACATCTAGGTTCTTTCCAATACAATTCTTTCATTTGTCCACCTCTTGAATAGGTTTTTATTCTTCTAAGAACTCTCAAGTCTCTCATATGTAATCTCACTTCAGCGGGTCTTTTGTCAACAGACTCTTCTACATTTTCTCACCAACGCCAACGCAACATGACTAAACATTGACACTTCATTCTTGCTTTACTGTCGCATCTTTTCTTATAACAACAGATTCTTCAGGTGTCACAGTTTTTCTCTTTAACTTACTGTAGCCGTTCTACTGAAGTCGGTGGTGGTGGTGGTCTTCTTACTTTTGTGTTTGGTGGTGGTTGCGGTGGTGTTGTTGTTGTTGGTGGTGGTGGTGGTGGTAGTATTTTTGTTTCTGTTGGTGGCTGGTGTAATAGCAATGATGGTAATATTATTGTAGTTGATGGCAGCAGCAATGGTGATGGTGGTAGTGTTTCTTGATTATGGTATTTTTGTTAATGCTAGTGGTGTTAGTAGAGGTATTATTCTTGGTGATCATGGTGGCTCTGGTTGTACAGGTGATGATCATGGGGGAATGGCAGGTTGGTATTTACCCAGAGTTTAAGGCATTTCATAATTAAACATTTATCAATATATATTCAATGGTAGTCAGAACTGAGTCCCTCTTTATTTATTATTATATTTCAGTTGGTGAAGAATATCAGCATCGATTACAGGTTTCATTCAAAGAACTCTTCATTCTTTTCCAGTTTTCTTGAAGACGTTTTATGTGTGTGTTTTTGTGTGCATGTTTGTGTGAATCACAGTGTTTCTGCATACATTTCCAAACTACACGAAAAATATACAAAAGACAGTTGTATGAACAAAAAACAGGGTCTATTAGTTTGGTCTTTCACATTTCAAGCTTCTCTACAGAAAGGGAAGAGGAGAGAGAGAGAGAGAGAGAGGGAGAGAGAGAAAAGGGAGAGAGGTAAAAGACTGGATTAACAGTGATGGCAGTAAATAATACAAGCCTATAACTGAGAATTAGCCGACAGGTGTGGAACCAGATTTAACCGGTTGTCAAATATTATGATTTTAATCTGAGTCAGATGAAGGAGACGTTATAAACTCTAGCCTCATTCAAAAATATTTAATCTTGTTTTGAAAATATTTCTTTCGAATTTTCCAGTTACCAGAAACATTATCTGCCTTGATGTGGTTTTCTTTTTAACATATGAATTATCTTATTTACAAGTCCCAATTTCTCTGTAGTGAAGAGATGACTGCCCACAACAACTGGATTTCATACAACCTCAGTTATGCTTTCTCTTCCACCATTTACTATCAATGTTTGAAAGATGTAAAAGATGAGGGGGGAATGCATAACAGTTGTATCTTCAGAGTAATGTTTTGGGAGTTTGGCAAAGTTCTTGCGGTCGATAGATTTTGAAAGAATTTGTTCTTTTAACTCCTTCATACACATCCAACAGCAATGAGAGCAGATGAAGGCAGCATCATGAGGGATCCTAGTTGTGTGTGTATAAGTGTGTATAAACATGTGTAGATATATGCACGTGTTTGTGTGTGTGTGTGTGTGTGTGTGTGTGTGTTTGTGTGTATATATATGTGCACACACACATATGTATATGAAGTCTGATCAATAAGTATCTGAACTGTTGCCATAGTAACGAACCTAAAGCAGGCAGAGTAAAGCCATGTAGCACAGATTGACCTTGAACACTGTTGTGCATGCACACAAAGTTTTATCGTTCTTGTTAATTTCCAAAAGCCAAGTACAGAGGTTTATCTTTGGCAAGGTATTTCTCCTCAAGTTGCCTTACCAGAAATATATCATCAGTGGTGCTTCTCCCTGGCACAAAACCAAACTGCATCTCATCTAGACTAACTCTCTCCTTAATTAGTTGGGCTATGACCCTCTCTGTAACTTTCATTATCTCATCCAACAATTTGATACCAATCTGATATATTATAACTATGTATATATAATATATATACATAGTTAGACAGAGAGAGAGAGAGAGAGAGTAAACGAAATAGAAAGAAATTACACATAAAATGTCTCTATATATGATATGCATATAATACAACAAGTGCTGACAATTTCCCTTGCCCTACACCTCAGACAACACATCCCAGAGCTAGTCTCTATTCTCACCAAAATCTTTCATTCTGCTTTTTATACAGTGATGGATGTATTCTTATTTTTTCTATATCCCACTGTCGTGTGCCCCATTCCTTAAATGTAAACCTGCCATCTGTTGCTCTCTTGTTGTATTCCCTCCAACATAACAAAGGAAATTGATGCAGGCATTAGTAATGATATCCTGTCTCCCTTTGACTGCCTCTCCCACCATAAGCATTTCTACTATAGGCCCAAATTTGGTGGTAGGAGGGGACTAGTCGATTGCATCGACCCCAGTGTTTCACTTGTACTTAATTTATTGACCCCAAAAGGATGAAAGGCAAAGTCGACCCTGGCAGAATTTGAACCCAGAACATAACAATGAGTGAAAATACTAAGCATTTCGTCCAGCATGCTAACAATTCTGCCAGCTTGCTGCCTTGCCTCTCCCACCATAATGACAGCCAAAATGGCTTTCTTACAGTAGATCGACAGTAGACTTGATTCTCCTGTTGTTAGAAGAATTTCAGAAAAACAGAGTCAATGAACTTGGTGTCGTCATAATGCCCCCACAAATAATAAGAATGTTCTGGGTTTTAGTGCTACACTCCCTCAGTGACATCCGCAAAAAGATACATGCATATTTTTTGTTATTGCTGGTAATAAACAAGGAATCCATTGACAACCATCTCAACCATTAATAATCCATTATTCAACATTATTATATCATCATCATTGTCATCATCATCGATGTCATCACTGTCAGCATCACCACCATCATCATCATCATTATCATCTATGTCTTTATTGCACACAGGGGGTGAAACACAGAGGGGAGAAACAAGGACAGAGAAAGGGTTTAAGATGATTACATTGACCCCAGTGCATAACTGGTACTTATTTAATTGACCCCCGAAAGGACAAAAGGCAAATTTGACCTTGCTAAAATTTGAACTCAGAACATAACGGCATAGGAAATACCTATTTCTTTACTACCCACAAGGGGCTAAACACAGAGAGGACAAACAAGGACAGACAAACGGATTAAGTCGATTATGTCGACCCCAGTGTATAACTGGTACTTAATTTATCGATCCCGAAAGGATGAAAGGCAAAGTCAACCTCAGTGGAATTTGAACTCAGAACATAGTGCAACACGAAATACTGCTAAGCATTTCGCCCGGCGTGCTAATGATTCTGCCAGCTCGCCCCCTTATCATCATAATCATCACCATTATTGTCATCATCATCATCATCAACAGCAGTATCACTATTGAGATAACTACTGGTAGTTTTTTCTTCTTCTGTACTTGGTGACATTGTCCTATTTGCAGCCTGGCTCTTGCAGCCAACAGAGTTTTGTCTGTTGGAACCAAGAGTAGAATGGTAATGTCGGCCTTGCCATGGCTTATCACAAACACAAAAGATGAGACGTTAACCGAACAATTTAAATTATTATCCTAATAATTTATATCAGACATTTTGGCATGCAAGGAGAATTAATATTGATGCTTTCCTTGCTTGCTGTGTTGTCTTATGTGAGAGAATACGACGTGAACAACAACAACAGCAACAACATCCAGGGACAAACACACAACAAAAACAGTTATTCTTGAAAGAAATATCAATTTAACACAGAGTTAGCATCTGTTTCAATCTTTGTGAATCATAATTGTAGACGTTAATATCAGGCTAGTAATTCTTCCTTGACATATTTGTTTATAACACTCAGGCAAGTGAATTAAGCATTAAAATCAAATAATAATTATAAAAAAGAAACATCATTGAAACAAGAAAATTTTATTCAATATTATCTGTTTTTAATTTTTATTCTCTTTTAATTATTTTCCATTTTATATTTCATTTTCCAGCTCAAAAATAATTCCCTACAGCATAGCTTCAATATATATAAGAAATTGAATATATATAATGTTTAATTCAGACTATTTGATGACAATTAATCTAATGGAGATTTTTTGATTTATATTTATCAGAAAATTAGTTCTAATTGCCTCTTTCTGATAACCCATCTGATACCCATAATTAAAAGTCAATGATTAGTTATATCCAGGCATTATTCAATATTTAATGAACATAAAAAATAGTCTAAGGAGTATTTTGTGTTTTTGCCTCTTTTTATATACATCTATGTATATATTGCAATTAACTTCTCTGTTCTTTCTTCTCTAAAACTGGAATAATGACGACAGATTAATTGCTTCTCCAAGAAGTTCAACCTTAAAGAAAAAGTCAATCAAGAAAATTACATTGTGATCAATATAGAAGATTGTGGAATGACAAAACTAGAAATCTTTTCAAAAAAGAATCATCTTTAAAACATTGTGCTCAAGGAATTTATTGAAAAACCAAATAATGGTAAAACAAAGTAAAAACTTAATTTCTTATCAAAATAAATCTGTCAGAACATTTCACTGAATGGAATATATTTCAAGAAATATATTATAATCACCTGAGTAATACCTTTTCCTAATGAGTATTTGATATTGATTTGATATTTCATAAGAAGTTCTATGCTGCTTTTTTTCTTCCTTTTTTTTTTTCTGAGCCTCCATTATGAACATGGCTATAATAACCACAACAACAACAACAACAACAACAACAATAACAATAACAATAATAATAATAATAATAATAATAATAATAATAATAATAATAATGATAATGATAATAATTCAACAATGATTACTGTTTCAAAGAATTTTTTCCTGATTTTGATTATACAGGGAATGGTTTTAGAATGCTGGCTTCTTACATCATTTCATGACTGACTTATCAGGAAAAATAAATCATTTTCAGATCTTCTCCTCATATAGCCAAGAGAACAACAACAACAATAACAACAACAACAACAGTAGCAGCAGCAGCAGCAACAACAATAACAACAACAGCAGCAGCAACAACAATAACAACAACAACAACAAAAATAATGACTAAAAACTTTGATCGTTTATAGAATTTCTATTGAGATAAAATATAGCAAAGATATTTTTAGAGAGAATAAATTTAGATTCGGAGCGTTTCATTGCCTGCTATAATTAAAGGCAAGATATTTTGTAAATCAAAAATGTGATTGGTTTCTCCGGATTGAAGAGGACATCTGTCATGAGGAACAGCACATTAACGCAGCACTCTTTACAATCAACTCCCTGCATAAACACGAAATATAAAATATTCATAGATTATAATTTTCCAGTGTATTAACCTCATGTTCTGACTCTCTATTTACATTCTTTATAGCTGTGTGCTATGTTTAGATCAGTTCAATTAAGGATGATTGTCATCAGGTGTCTTATTCCTGGCTGTGAACTTAATCTCTGAATCAATTTGTATTGGGAAACATTGTTTGCAAACTGAAAGTGGATGAGAAGAATGTTTTTGTTGGTTTTGAACATAAAGGTTTTGAGATCAAATTAAATGTGGGATCATATATAAATCTAGGAATAACATAACTGGGGACAAGTTGCTGATCAAACAGATTAAAACAATTAAAATCAATAAAATCACCACCACCACCACCACTACTACTCTCTTCCTCCCTTGTCAACTCCTCTCTGCTTCATCCTCCTCTCCATCTCTTTCTTCTCTTTTTCGTCCTTCCCCTCCTCTTAGACCTCCTCCTCCTCGTCCCAGTCCTTGTCCTCCTCCTCCTCCTCACCATCAACAGCAACAGCATCATTCTACATACTTTCTAGCCTGACATGGGTTGAATGCACCCTTGCAGTCCAAGTCGGTTTCTATTCTGAGCCACTGCCCTTCTCAGTAGAAGTTATCTTTATTTTTAAAATGCTCCCATACCAGAACCCCTAAACTGGATGGTAAATGGATGATGGTGATGACAACAAGGACAATGACAATGATGATGATGATTATAATGGTTATGTCCATGCTTTTGAGACAAAAGTTAACAGCGTTTAATTAATCTAACTATAGATACATATTATAAATCCATATGTGTGTGTGTGTGTGTGCATGCAGATACAATAAGCACTAAAAATGCACAGAAAGTAGACTCTCTCAAATGCTCTCGGGGATGATTAGGAGTAGTAGACAGCTTCTGTTACCAAGGAGATCAAGTTAGCAGGGGATGAAGAAGTTCTGAAAGTGTAGGCTGGGAAAAGTTGAGAGAGCTTCTACCTTTGTTGGTAACTAAGGGCCTCTCCTTCCGAGTGAAAGGCAGATTGCATAATGCCTCTATATGCACAGCTATGATAAATAGCAGTGAAACATGGGCTTTGGCTACAGAGGACTTGTGAAGGCTTGAAAGAAATGAAGCTAGCATGCTCCACTGGATGGGTAATGTCAGTGTGAGAGGCATGGCCGAGTGTAAATGATTTAAGAGGAAAACTGGATATGAGAGGCATCAGATGTTATGTGCCAGTGAGAAGACTGTGCTGGTTTGGTCATGTGATGCGTATGGATGAGGAGAGCTACGTAAAGAAGTGCTGAGCTCTAATTGTGGAGGGGTACCTGTGGATGAAATGGTGATAAAGGATCTTTGGATGCAGGGTTTCACTAGGGAAATGTCAAGAGACCAGGAGGTGCAGCAATTTGCTGTGCTTTATAAGACACATCAGGCTGAATAAAACTGTTGTCTGCCACTCATACAGGCTTGTCCTTTCAGGTGCCAATGCCACTTAAAATGCACCCATGCTGGTGTTGCAGAAACACACCTGTGCCAGTGACATGTAAAAAGCACCCAGGAGGGGCACCCAGGCATAAAACCCATGTCACAACAGACAGTTGGAGTCTGAACAGCTCCCTATCAAACTGTCCAACTCATGCCAGCGTGGAAAGTGGACGTTAAACGATAATGATGATGGTGAGGAGGATATCCATACAAGCACACATATATAATAAACACACACACATACATCCACAGATACGCATGCACACATGCATATCATCATTAATGTCCACTTTCCATGCTGCCATGGAGGCAAATAAACAAAAGAAGGCATAAAATATAAAACATAAAATAGATTCTTGAACAATGTAAGCAAAAAGCGTTAAGAAACAGTCACAGCCTGACAATTGTTTCAGTCACCTGAGCAGTACTCTGTGATGTCTATACCACCACACTTACTTTGCATTCTCCTACACAACATTTACACACACACACATATATATTTTACTTCTTAGTACATATATATAAATAATCTGAAGGATATTACCAAGCCCTTCTTTGGGCTCCAATGATTTGATTTCATGTTTTATGCCAGTCAACAACAGAACTAATGTTTGTCACCACTTCAACATGGCTGTTCTGTACAAACCAACGTTACTACAATTTTTAACCCCAAGAGAAAGCCTCCACTAGCTGGTTATGAGAGTGAACCCCTGGCACCTTCTAGTGACAGGGGTTTTCTCCCCTGCTTGCAATATATGATGGGTGCAGAATGCCTTGATGACCAGCCGGAGGACGCATCCTCTTGGTGTTAAAATGGTAGTAATGTTGGTTCATATGGAGCAGACATGTTAAGATGGTGACAAACCTTACTTCTCAGTAGAGTTACTACTCCCATCTTTTATTGAGATTTCCTAACAAGCAACTTTGCTTCTAACAACAGAACTATCATCTATTATTCATCATTTGTTTCACTGTGAATTTATGAACATCTTTGAAACTGAAAGGTATTATTTAAATACTTCTAAAGTAAATTATATATATTTAGCAAATTTCATTATGTGTAAGATTGTCAAATAAACCAATGTTTGCTAACATATCCACTGAAATTTGTAAATCTTTACACGAAAGTTTCAATAAGACAGTAATAAAGATTTCAATATAAACATGCCAGCAATGTGAAATTACTTTGGCAATTCCTCCAACTCTGTTTTGAGATTGTTCTTTGTGTGAATGATGTCTTCAAATTATGGAATTTCTAAACAATCTTAATTTTTCTTCAGTAACCTGTACAATCCATTACTTTACAATATGACATATACATATACATATATATATATAATATATATATATATATATATATATGTATATATATATATATATCATCATCATCATCGCTTAATGTCCGTTTTCCATGCTGACATGGGTTGGATGGTTTGACTGGGGAAGTCAGGAGGCTGCACCAGGCTCCAGTCTGATCTGGTAGTGTTTCTACATCTGGATGCCCTTCCTAATGCCAACCATTTCAAGAGTGTAGTGGGTGATTTTTACGTGCCACCAGCACAGGGGCTAGAGGAGGCTGGCAACGACCATGATCGGCTGGTGCTTTTTATGTGCCACTGGCATGGAAGCCAGTCAAGGTGGCGTTGGCATCGGCCACGTTCAGATGGTGCGTTTTACTTGCCACCAGCACGGGGATCACAACCACAACTTCCATTTGATTATGCTTTTGATGTACTCAACTCAAAAGGTCTCCTCATGCACACACACCACACACACACACATGCGTGTGTGTGTGTTGTGATTTATTCACTGCTCCTTCAGTATGTGTCATTATGCTTATGATGCTTATGATGCTTATGATGCTTATGATGCTTATGATGCTTATGATGCTTATGATGCTTATGATGCTTATGATGCTTATGATGCTTATGATGCTTATGATGCTTATGATGCTTATGAGGCTTATGAGGCTTATGAGGCTTATGATGCTTATGATGCTTATGATGCTTATGATGCTTATGATGCTTATGATGCTTATGAGGCTTATGATGCTTATGATGCTTATGATGCTTATGATGCTTATGATGCTTATGAGGCTTATGATGCTTATGAGGCTTATGATGCTTATGATGCTTATGAGGCTTATGATGCTTATGATGCTTATGATGCTTATGATGCTTATGATGCTTATGATGCTTATGATGCTTATGATGCTTATGAGGCTTATGATGCTTATGATGCTTATGATGCTTATAATGCTTATGATGCTTATGATGCTTATGATGCTTATGATGCTTATGAGGCTTATGATGCTTATGATGGCTTATGATGCTTATGATGCTTATGAGCTGCTTATGATGCTTATGATGCTTATGATGCTTATGATGCTTATGATGCTTATGATGCTTATGATGCTTATGATGCTTATGATGCTTATGAGGCTTATGATGCTTATGATGCTTATGATGCTTATGATGCTTATGATGCTATGATGCTTATGATGCTTCATGATGCTTATGATGCTTATGAGGCTTATGAAGCTTATGAGGCTTATGATGCTTATGATGCTTATGAGGCTTATGATGCTTATGATGCTTATGATGCTTATGATGCTTATGATGCTTATGAGGCTTATGATGCTTATGAGGCTTATGATGCTTATGATGCTTATGAGGCTTATGATGCTTATGATGCTTATGATGCTTATGATGCTTATGATGCTTATGATGCTTATGAGGCTTATGATGCTTATGATGCTTATGATGCTTATGATGCTTATGATGCTTATGATGCTTATGATGCTTATGAGGCTTATGATGCTTATGAGGCTTATGATGCTTATGATGCTTATGAGGCTTATGATGTATGATGCTTATGATGCTTATGATGCTTATGAGGCTTATGATGCTTATGAGGCTTATGATGCTTATGATGCTTATGATGCTTATGAGGCTTATGATGCTTATGATGCTTATGATGCTTATGATGCTATGATCTTATGATGCTTATGATGCTTATGATGCTTATGAGGCTTATGATGCTATGATGCTTATGATGCTTTGATGCTTATGATGCTTATGATGCTTATGAGGCTTATGAGGCTTATGATGCTTATGATGCTTATGATGCTTATGATGCTTATGATGCTTATGAGGCTTATGATGCTTATGATGCTTATGATGCTTATGATGCTTATGATGCTTATGATGCTTATGAGGCTTATGATGCTTATGAGGCTTATGATGCTTATGATGCTTATGAGGCTTATGATGCTTATGATGCTTATGATGCTTATGATGCTTATGAGGCTTATGATGCTTATGAGGCTTATGATGCTTATGATGCTTATGATGCTTATGATGCTTATGATGCTTATGATGCTTATGATGCTTATGATGTTATGATGCTTATGATGCTTATGATGCTTATGATGCTTATGAGGCTTATGATGCTTATGAGGCTTATGATGCTTATGATGCTTATGAGGCTTATGATGCTTATGATGCTTATGATGCTTATGATGCTTATGATGCTTATGAGGCTTATGATGCTTATGAGGCTTCTGATGCTTATGATGCTTATGAGGCTTATGATGCTTATGATGCTTATGATGCTTATGATGCTTATGATGCTTATGATGCTTATGATGCTTATGATGCTTATGAGGCTTATGATGCTTATGATGCTTATGATGCTTATAATGCTTATGATGCTTATGATGCTTATGATGCTTATGATGCTTATGAGGCTTATGATGCTTATGAGGCTTATGATGCTTATGATGCTTATGAGGCTTATGATGCTTATGATGCTTATGATGCTTATGATGCTTATGATGCTTATGATGCTTATGATGCTTATGATGCTTATGAGGCTTATGAAGCTTATGAGGCTTATGATGCTTATGATGCTTATGAGGCTTATGATGCTTATGATTATGATGCTTATGATGTATGATGCTTATGATGCTTATGAGGCTTATGATGCTTATGAGGCTATGATGCTTATGATGCTTATGAGGCTTATGATGCTTATGATGCTTATGATGCTTATGATGCTTATGATGCTTATGATGCTTATGAGGCTTATGATGCTTATGATGCTTATGATGCTTATGATGCTTATGATGCTTATGATGCTTATGATGCTTATGAGGCTTATGATGCTTATGAGGCTTATGATGCTTATGATGCTTATGAGGCTTATGATGCTTATGATGCTTATGATGCTTATGATGCTTATGAGGCTTATGATGCTTATGAGGCTTATGATGCTTATGATGCTTATGATGCTTATGAGGCTTATGATGTTTATGATGCTTATGATGCTTATGATGCTTATGATGCTTATGATGCTTATGATGCTTATGAGGCTTATGATGCTTATGATGCTTATGATGCTTATGATGCTTATGATGCTTATGATGCTTATGATGCTTATGATGCTTATGAGGCTTATGATGCTTATGATGCTTATGAGGCTTATGATGCTTATGATGCTTATGATGCTTATGATGCTTATGATGCTTATGAGGCTTATGATGCTTTTGATGCTTATGATGATTATGATGCTTATGATGCTTATGATGCTTATGATGCTTATGAGGCTTATGATGCTTATGAGGCTTATGATGCTTATGATGCTTATGAGGCTTATGATGCTTATTGCTTATGATGCTTATGAGGCTTATGATGCTTATGATGCTTATGATGCTTATGATGCTTATGATGCTTATGAGGCTTATGATGCTTATGATGCTTATGATGCTTATGATGCTTATGATGCTTATGATGCTTATGATGCTTATGAGCTTATGATGCTTATGATGCTTATGATGCTTATGAGGCTTATGATGCTTATGATGCTTATGATGCTATGATGCTTATGATGCTTATGATGCTTATGAGGCTTATGATGCTTATGATGCTTATGATGCTTATGATGCTTATGATGCTTATGATGCTTATGATGCTTATGATGCTTATGATGCTTATGATGCTTATGAGGCTTATGATGCTTATGATGCTTATGATGCTTATGAGGCTTATGATGCTTATGATGCTTATGATGCTTATGATGCTTATGATGCTTATGATGCTTATGATGCTTATGAGGCTTATGATGCTTATGATGCTTATGATGCTTATGAGGCTTATGATGCTTATGATGCTTATGATGCTTATGATGCTTATGATGCTTATGATGCTTATGATGCTTATGAGGCTTATGATGCTTATGAGGCTTATGATGCTTATGATGCTTATGAGGCTTATGAGGCTTATGATGCTTATGATGCTTATGATGCTTATAATGCTTATGATGCTTATGAGGCATATGATGCTTATGAGGCTTATGATGCTTATGATGCTTATGAGGCTTATGAGGCTTATGATGCTTATGATGCTTATGAGGCTTAAGATGCTTATGATGCTTATGATGCTTATGATGCTTATGATGCTTATGAGGCTTATGATGCTTATGATGCTTATGATGCTTATGATGCTTATGATGCTTATGATGCTTATGATGCTTATTTTTTATGATGCTTATGAGGCTTATGATGCTTATGATGCTTATGATGCTTATGATGCTTATGATGCTTATGATGCTTATGATGCTTATGATGCTTATGATGCTTATGATGCTTATGAGGCTTATGAGGCTTATGATGCTTATGATGCTTATGGATGGCTTATGATGCTTATGATGCTTATGATGCTTATGATGCTTATGATGCTTATGATGCTTATGATGCTTATGATGCTTATGATGCTTATGATGCTTATGATGCTTATGATGCTTATGATGCTTATGATGCTTATGATGCTTATGATGCTTATGATGCTTATATGATGCTTATGATGCTTATGAGGCTTATGATGCTTATGATGCTTATGATGCTTATGAGGCTTATGATGCTTATGATGCTTATGATGCTTATGAGGCTTATGATGCTTATGATGCTTATGATGCTTATGATGCTTATGATGCTTATGAGGCTTATGAGGCTTATGATGCTTATGATGCTTATGAGCTTATGATGCTTATGATGCTTATGATGCTTATGATGCTTATGATGCTTATGATGCTTATGAGGCTTATGATGCTTATGATGCTTATGATTGATTATGATGCTTATGATGCTTATGATGCTTATGATGCTTATGAGGCTTATGATGCTTATGATGCTTATGATGCTTATGAGGCTTATGATGCTTATGATGCTTATGAGGCTTATGATGCTTATGATGCTTATGATGCTTATGATGCTTATGATGCTTATGATGCTTATGATGCTTATGAGGCTTATGAGGCTTATGAGGCTTATGATGCTTATGATGCTTATGATGCTTATGATGCTTATGAGGCTTATGAGGCTTATGATGCTTATGATGCTTATGATGCTAATGAGGCTTATGATGCTTATGATGCTTATGATGCTTATGATGCTTATGATGCTTATGATGATTTTATGATGCTTATGCTTATGATGCTTATGAGGCTTATGATGCTTATGATGCTTATGATGCTTATGATGCTTATGATGCTTATGAGGCTTATGATGCTTATGATGCTTATGATGCTTATGATGCTTATGATGCTTATGATGCTTATGATGCTTATGATGCTTATGATGCTTATGATGCTTATGATGCTTATGATGCTTATGAGGCTTATGATGCTTATGATGCTTATGATGCTTATGATGCTTATGATGCTTATGATGCTTATGAGGCTTATGAGGCTTATGATGCTTATGAGGCTTATGATGCTTATGATGCTTATGAGGCTTATGATGCTTATGATGCTTATGGTGCTTATGAGGCTTATGATGCTTATGATGCTTATGATGCTTATGATGCTTATGATGCTTATGATGCTTATGATGCTTATGAGGCTTATGATGCTTATGAGGCTTATGATGCTTATGATGCTTATGAGGCTTATGATGCTTATGATGCTTATGATGCTTATGATGCTTATGATGCTTATGATGCTTATGATGCTTATGAGACTTATGATGCTTATGAGGCTTATGAGGCTTATGATGCTTATGATGCTTATGATGCTTATGAGGCTTATGAGGCTTATGATGCTTATGATGCTTATGAGGCCTATGATGCTTATGATGCTTATGATGCTTATGATGCTTATGATGCTTATGATGCTTATGATGCTTATGAGGCTTATGATGCTTATGATGCTTATGATGCTTATGATGCTTATGAGGCTTATGATGCTTATGAGGCTTATGATGCTTATGAGGCTTATGATGCTTATGAGGCTTATGATGCTTATGATGCTTATGATGCTTATGATGCTTATGATGCTTATGAGGCTTATGATGCTTATGATGCTTATGATGCTTATGATGCTTATGATTCTTATGAGGCTTATGATGCTTATGATGCTTATGATGCTTATGAGGCTTATGATGCTTATGAGGCTTATGATGCTTATGATGCTTATGATGCTTATGATGCTTATGATGCTTATGAGGCTTATGATGCTTATGATGCTTATGAGGCTTATGAGGCTTATGATGCTTATGATGCTTATGATGCTTATGATGCTTATGAGGCTTATGATGCTTGATGATGCTTATGATGCTTATGAGCTTATGATGCTTATGAGGCTTATGATGCTTATGATGCTTATGATGCTTATGATGCTTATGATGCTTATGATGCTTATGAGGCTTATGATGCTTATGATGCTTATGATGCTTATGATGCTTATGATGCTTATGATGCTTATGATGCTTATGATGCTTATGAGGCTTATGAGGCTTATGATGCTTATGATGCTTATGATGCTTATGAGGCTTATGATGCTTATGATCCTTATGATGCTTATGATGCTTATGAGGCTTATGATGCTTATGAGACTTATGAGGCTTATGATGCTTATGATGCTTATGATGCTTATGAGGCTTATGAGGCTTATGATGCTTATGATGCTTATGAGGCTTATGATGCTTATGATGCTTTTGATGCTTATGATGCTTATGATGCTTATGATGCTTATGATGCGTATGAGGCTTATGATGCTTATGATGCTTATGATGCTTATGATGCTTATGAGGCTTATGTTGCTTATGAGGCTTATGATGCTTATGAGTCTTATGATTCTTATGAGGCTTATGATGCTTATGATGCTTATGATGCTTATGATGCTTATGATGCTTATGAGGCTTATGATGCTTATGATGCTTATGATGCTTATGATGCTTATGATGCTTATGAGGCTTATGATGCTTATGATGCTTATGATGCTTATGAGGCTTATGATGCTTATGAGGCTTATGATGCTTATGATGCTTATGATGCTTATGATGCTTATGAGGCTTATGATGCTTATGATGCTTATGAGGCTTATGAGGCTTATGATGCTTATGATGCTTATGATGCTTATGATGCTTATGATGCTTATGAGGCTTATGATGCTTATGATGCTTATGATGCTTATGATGCTTATGAGCTTATGATGCTTATGATGCTTTTCTTGATTTTATGATGCTTATGATTTATGATGATTTATGCTTATGATGCTTATGATGCTTATGATGCTTATGATGCTTATGATGCTTATGATGCTTATGATGCTTATGATGCTTATGAGGCTTATGATGCTTATGATGCTTATGAGGCTTATGATGCTTATGATGCTTATGAGGCTTATGATGCTTATGATGCTTATGATGCTTATGATGCTTATGATGCTTATGATGCTTATGAGGCTTATGATGCTTATGATGCTTATGATGCTTATGATGCTTATGATGCTTATGAGGCTTATGATGCTTATGATGCTTATGATGCTTATGATGCTTATGATGCTTATGATGCTTATGATGCTTATGATGCTTATGATGCTTATGATGCTTATGATGCTTATGATGCTTATGAGGCTTATGATGCTTATGATGCTTATGAGGCTTATGATGCTTATGATGCTTATGAGGCTTATGATGCTTATGATGCTTATGATGCTTATGATGCTTATGATGCTTATGATGCTTATGAGGCTTATGATGCTTATGAGGCTTATGATGCTTATGATGCTTATGAGGCTTATGATGCTTATGATGCTTATGATGCTTATGAGGCTTATGATGCTTATGATGCTTATGATGCTTATGATGCTTATGATGCTTATGATGCTTATGATGCTTATGATGCTTATGATGCTTATGATGCTTATGATGCTTATGAGGCTTATGATGCTTATGATGCTTATGATGCTTATGAGGCTTATGATGCTTATGATGCTTATGAGGCTTATGATGCTTATGATGCTTATGAGGCTTATGATGCTTATGATGCTTATGATGCTTATGATGCTTATGATGCTTATGATGCTTATGAGGCTTATGATGCTTATGATGCTTATGATGCTTATGATGCTTATGATGCTTATGATGCTTATGAGGCTTATGATGCTTATGATGCTTATGATGCTTATGATGCTTATGAGGCTTATGATGCTTATGAGGCTTATGATGCTTATGATGCTTATGATGCTTATGATGCTTATGATGCTTATGATGCTTATGAGGCTTATGATGCTTATGATGCTTATGATGCTTATGAGGCTTATGATGCTTATGATGCTTATGATGCTTATGATGCTTATGAGGCTTATGATGCTTATGATGCTTATGATGCTTATGATAATTATGATGCTTATGATGATTATGATGCTTATGAGGCTTATGATGCTTATGATGCTTATGATGCTTATGAGGCTTATGATGCTTATGATGCTTATGAGGCTTATGATGCTTATGATGCTTATGATGCTTATGATGCTTATGATGCTTATGATGCTTATGAGGCTTATGATGCTTATGATGCTTATGAGGCTTATGATGCTTATGAGGCTTATGATGCTTATGATGCTTATGAGGCTTATGATGCTTATGATGCTTATGATGCTTATGAGGCTTATGATGCTTATGATGCTTATGAGGCTTATGATGCTTATGATGCTTATGATGCTTATGATGCTTATGATGCTTATGATGCTTATGAGGCTTATGATGCTTATGATGCTTATGAGGCTTATGATGCTTATGATGCTTATGATGCTTATGAGGCTTATGATGCTTATGATGCTTATGATGCTTATGAGGCTTATGATGCTTATGATGCTTATGATGCTTATGAGGCTTATGATGCTTATGATGCTTATGAGGCTTATGATGCTTATGATGCTTATGATGCTTATGATGCTTATGATGCTTATGATGCTTATGTTGCTTATGATGCTTATGAGGCTTATGATGCTTATGATGCTTATGATGCTTATTATGCTTATGAGGCTTATGATGCTTATGATGCTTATGATGCTTATGATGCTTATGATGCTTATGATGCTTATGATGCTTATGAGGCTTATGATGCTTATGAGGCTTATGATGCTTATGATGCTTATGAGGCTTATGAGGCTTATGATGCTTATGTTGCTTATGATGCTTATGATGCTTATGATGCTTATGATGCTTATGATGCTTATGATGCTTATGATGCTTATGATGCTTATGATGCTTATGATGCTTATGATGCTTATGAGGCTTATGATGCTTATGATGCTTATGATGCTTATGATGCTTATGATGCTTATGATGCTTATGAGGCTTATGATGCTTATGATGCTTATGATGCTTATGATGCTTATGATGCTTATGATGCTTATGAGGCTTATGATGCTTATGATGCTTATGATGCTTATGATGCTTATGAGGCTTATGATGCTTATGATGCTTATGAGGCTTATGATGCTTATGATGCTTATGATGCTTATGAGGCTTATGATGCTTATGATGCTTATGATGCTTATGATGCTTATGATGCTTATGAGGCTTATGATGCTTATGATGCTTATGATGCTTATGATGCTTATGATGCTTATGATGCTTATGAGGCTTATGATGCTTATGATGCTTATGATGCTTATGAGGCTTATGATGCTTATGATGCTTATGACGCTTATGATGCTTATGATGCTTATGAGGCTTATGATGCTTATGATGCTTATGATGCTTATGATGCTTATGATGCTTATGAGGCTTATGATGCTTATGATGCTTATGATGCTTATGAGTTATGATGCTTATGATGCTTACGATGCTTATGATGCTTATGATGCTTATGATGCTTATGATGCTTATGAGGCTTATGATGCTTATGATGCTTATGATGCTTATGATGCTTATGATGCTTATGATGTTATGATGATGCTTATGATGCTTATGATGCTTATGATGCTTATGATGCTTATTTTGCTTATGAGGCTTATGATGCTTATGATGCTTATGATGCTTATGATGCTTATGATGCTTATGAGCTTATGATGCTTATGATGCTTATGATGCTTATGATGCTGCTTATGATGCTTATGATGCTTATGATGCTTATGAGGCTTATGAGGCTTATGATGCTTATGATGCTTATGATGCTTATGATGCTTATGATGCTTATGATGCTTATGATGCTTATGAGGCTTATGATGCTTATGATGCTTATGATGCTTATGATGCTTATGATGCTTTGATGCTTATGATGCTTATGATGCTTATGATGCTTTGATGCTTATGATGCTTATGATGTTATGAGGCTTATGATGCTTATGATGCTTATGATGCTTATGATGCTTATGAGGCTTATGATGCTTATGATGCTTATGAGCTTATGATGCTTATGATGCTTATGATGCTTATGATGCTTATGGCTTATGATGCTTATGATGCTTATGATGCTTATGATGCTTATGATGCTTATGAGGCTTATGATGCTTATGATGCTTATGATGCTTATGATGATGCTTATGATGCTTATGAGGCTTATGATGCTTATGATGCTTATGATGCTTATGAGCTTATGATGCTTATGATGCTTATGATGCTTACGATGCTTACGATGCTTATGATGCTTATGATGCTTATGAGGCTTATGATGCTTATGATGCTTATGATGCTTATGATGCTTATGATGCTTATGATGCTTATGAGGCTTATGATGCTTATGATGCTTATGATGCTTATGATGCTTATGAGGCTTATGATGCTTATGATGCTTATGATGCTTATGATGCTTATGATGCTTATGAGGCTTATGATGCTTATGATGCTTATGATGCTTATGATGCTTATGATGCTTATGATGCTTATGATGCTTATGATGCTTATGAGGCTTATGATGCTTATGATGCTTATGATGCTTATGATGCTTATGATGCTTATGATGCTTATGATGCTTATGATGCTTATGATGCTTATGATGCTTATGATGCTTATGATGCTTTTGATGCTTATGATGCTTATGAGCTTATGATGCTTATGATGCTTATGATGCTTATGATGCTTATGATGCTTATGATGCTTATGATGCTTATGAGCTTATGATGCTTATGAGGCTTATGATGCTTATGAGGCTATGATGCTTATGATGCTTATGATGCTTATGATGCTTATGATGCTTATGATGCTTATGATGCTTATGATGCTTATGATGCTTATGAGGCTTATGATGCTTATGATGCTTATGATGCTTATGATATGAGGCTTATGATGCTTATGATGCTTATGATGCTTATGATGCTTATGATGCTTATGATGCTTATGAGGCTTATGATGCTTATGATGCTTATGATGCTTATGATGCTTATGATGCTTATGATGCTTATGAGGCTTATGATGCTTATGATGCTTATGATGCTTATGATGCTTATGATGCTTATGATGCTTATGAGGCTTATGATGCTTATGATGCTTATGATGCTTATGATGCTTATGATGCTTATGATGCTTATGATGCTTATGAGGTTATGATGCTTATGATGCTTATGATGCTTATGATGCTTATGATGCTTATGATGCTTATGATGCTTATGAGGCTTATGATGCTTATGATGCTTATGATGCTTATGATGCTTATGATGCTTATGATGCTTATGAGGCTTATGATGCTTATGAGGCTTATGATGCTTATGATGCTTATGAGGCTTATGATGCTTATGATGCTTATGATGCTTATGATGCTTATGATGCTTATGATGCTTATGATGCTTATGAGGCTTATGATGCTTATGATGCTTATGATGCTTATGAGGCTTATGATGCTTATGATGCTTATGATGCTTATGATGCTTATGATGCTTATGATGCTTATGAGGCTTATGATGCTTATGATGCTTATGATGCTTATGATGCTTATGATGCTTATGATGCTTATGATGCTTATGAGGCTTATGATGCTTATGATGCTTATGATGCTTATAATGCTTATGATGCTTATGATGCTTATGAGGCTTATGATGCTTATGATGCTTATGATGCTTATGATGCTTATGATGCTTATGATGCTTATGATGCTTATGAGGCTTATGATGCTTATGATGCTTATGATGCTTATGATGCTTATGATGCTTATGATGCTTATGAGGCTTATGATGCTTATGATGCTTATGATGCTTATGAGGCTTATGATGCTTATGATGCTTATGAGGCTTATGATGCTTATGATGCTTATGATGCTTATGAGGCTTATGATGCTTATGATGCTTATGATGCTTATGATGCTTATGATGCTTATGATGCTTATGAGGCTTATGATGCTTATGATGCTTATATGATGTATGAGCTTATGATGCTTATGAGGCTTATGATGCTTATGATGCTTATGATGCTTATGAGTCTTATGATGCTTATGATGCTTATGATGCTTACGATGCTTACGATGCTTATGATGCTTATGATGCTTATGAGGCTTATGATGCTTATGATGCTTATGATGCTTATGATGCTTATGATGTTTATGAGGCTTATGATGCTTATGATGCTTATGATGCTTATGATGCTTATGATGCTTATGAGGCTTATGATGCTTATGATGCTTATGATGCTTATGATGCTTATGATGCTTATGAGGCTTATGATGCTTATGATGCTTATGATGCTTATGAGGCTTATGATGCTTATGATGGTTATGATGCTTATGATGCTTATGATGCTTATGATGCTTATGAGGCTTATGATGCTTATGATGCTTATGATGCTTATGATGCTTATGATGCTTATGATGCTTATGATGCTTATGATGCTTATGATGCTTATGATGCTTATGATGCTTATGATGCTTATGATGCTTATGATGCTTATGATGTTTATGAGGCTTATGATGCTTATGATGCTTATGATGCTTATGATGCTTATGATGCTTATGATGCTTATGAGGCTTATGATGCTTATGAGGCTTATGATGCTTATGATGCTTATGAGGCTTATGATGCTTATGATGCTTATGATGCTTATGATGCTTATGATGCTTATGATGCTTATGAGGCTTACGATGCTTATGATGCTTATGATGCTTATGAGGCTTATGATGCTTATGATGCTTATGATGCTTATGATGCTTATGATGCTTATGATGCTTATGAGGCTTATGATGCTTATGATGCTTATGATGCTTATGATGCTTATGATGCTTATGATGCTTATGATGCTTATGAGGCTTATGATGCTTATGATGCTTATGATGCTTATGATGCTTATGATTTTATGATGCTTATGAGGCTTATGATGCTTATGATGCTTATGATGCTTATGATGCTTATGATGCTTATGATGCTTATGATGCTTATGAGGCTATGATGATGCTTATGATGCTTATGATGCTTATGATGCTTATGATGCTTATGATGCTTATGATGCTTATGAGGCTTATGATGCTTATGATGCTTATGATGCTTATGATGCTTATGATGCTTATGATGCTTATGAGGCTTATGATGCTTATGATGCTTATGAGGCTTATGATGCTTATGATGCTTATGATGCTTATGATGCTTATGAGGCTTATGATGCTTATGATGCTTATGATGCTTATGATGCTTATGATGCTTATGATGCTTATGATGCTTATGATGCTTATGATGCTTATGATGCTTATGATGCTTATGATGCTTATGAGGCTTATGATGCTTATGATGCTTATGAGGCTTATGATGCTTATGATGCTTATGATGCTTATGATGCTTATGATGCTTATGATGCTTATGAGGCTTATGATGCTTATGATGCTTATGATGCTTATGATGCTTATGATGCTTATGATGCTTATGATGCTTATGATGCTTATGAGGCTTATGATGCTTATGATGCTTATGATGCTTATGATGCTTATGATGCTTATGAGGCTTATGATGCTTATGATGCTTATGATGCTTATGAGGCTTATGATGCTTATGATGCTTATGATGCTTATGATGCTTATGAGGCTTATGATGCTTATGATGCTTATGATGCTTATGATGCTTATGATGCTTATGATGCTTATGATGCTTATGATGCTTATGATGCTTATGAGGCTTATGATGCTTATGATGCTTATGATGCTTATGATGCTTATGATGCTTATGATGCTTATGATGCTTATGATGCTTATGATGCTTATGATGCTTATGAGCTTATGATGCTTATGATGCTTATTAGCTTATGATGCTTATGATGCTTATGAGGCTTATGATGCTTATGATGCTTATGATGCTTATGATGCTTATGAGGCTTATGATGCTTATGATGCTTATGATGCTTATGATGCTTATGAGGCTTATGATGCTTATGATGCTTATGATGCTTATGATGCTTATGAGGCTTATGATGCTTATGATGCTTATGATGCTTATGATGCTTATGATGCTTATGATGCTTATGAGGCTTATGATGCTTATGATGCTTATGATGCTTATGATGCTTATGAGGCTTATGATGCTTATGATGCTTATGATGCTTATGATGCTTATGATGCTTATGAGGCTTATGATGCTTATGATGCTTATGATGCTTATGATGCTTATGATGCTTATGAGACTTATGATGCTTATGATGCTTATGATGCTTATGATGCTTATGAGGCTTATGATGCTTATGATGCTTATGATGCTTATGATGCTTATGATGCTTATGAGGCTTATGATGCTTATGATGCTTATGATGCTTATGATGCTTATGATGCTTATGATGCTTATGATGCTTATGATGCTTATGAGGATTTATGTATGAGGCTTATGATGCTTATGATGCTTATGATGCTTATGATGCTTATGATGCTTATGATGCTTATGATGCTTATGATGCTTATGATGCTTATGATGCTTATGAGGCTTATGAGGCTTATGATGCTTATGATGCTTATGATGCTTATGATGCTTATGATGCTTATGAGGCTTATGATGCTTATGATGCTTATGATGCTTATGATGCTTATGATGCTTATGAGGCTTATGATGCTTATGATGCTTATGATGCTTATGATGCTTATGATGCTTATGATGCTTATGAGGCTTATGATGCTTATGATGCTTATGATGCTTATGAGGCTTATGATGCTTATGATGCTTATGATGCTTATGATGCTTATGATGCTTATGATGCTTATGAGGCTTATGAGGCTTATGATGCTTATGATGCTTATGATGCTTATGATGCTTATGAGGCTTATGATGCTTATGATGCTTATGATGCTTATGATGCTTATGATGCTTATGAGGCTTATGATGCTTATGATGCTTATGATGCTTATGATGCTTATGATGCTTATGATGCTTATGATGCTTATGATGCTTATGAGGCTTATGATGCTTATGATGCTTATGAGGCTTATGATGCTTATGATGCTTATGATGCTTATGATGCTTATGAGGCTTATGATGCTTATGATGCTTATGATGCTTATGATGCTTATGATGCTTATGATGCTTATGATGCTTATGATGCTTATGATGCTTATGATGCTTATGATGCTTATGATGCTTATGATGCTTATGATGCTTATGAGGCTTATGATGCTTATGATGCTTATGATGCTTATGAGGCTTATGATGCTTATGATGCTTATGATGCTTATGATGCTTATGATGCTTATGAGGCTTATGAGGCTTATGATGCTTATGATGCTTATGATGCTTATGATGCTTATGATGCTTATGAGGCTTATGATGCTTATGATGCTTATGATGCTTATGAGGCTTATGATGCTTATGATGCTTATGATGCTTATGTTGCTTATGAGGCTTATGATGCTTATGATGCTTATGATGCTTATGATGCTTATGATGCTTATGATGCTTATGAGGCTTATGATGCTTATGATGCTTATGATGCTTATGATGCTTATGATACTTATGAGGCTTATGATGCTTATGATGCTTATGAGGCTTATGATGCTTATGATGCTTATGATGCTTATGATGCTTATGAGGCTTATGATGCTTATGATGCTTATGATGCTTATGATGCTTATGAGGCTTATGATGCTTATGATGCTTATGAGGCTTATGATGCTTATGATGCTTATGATGCTTATGAGGCTTATGATGCTTATGATGCTTATGATGCTTATGATGATTATGATGCTTATGATGCTTATGATGCTTATGAGGCTTATGATGCTTATGATGCTTATGATGCTTATGATGCTTATGATGCTTATGATGCTTATGAGGCTTATGATGCTTGCTTATGCGGCTTATGAGGCTTATGATGCTTATGATGCTTATGATGCTTATGATGCTTATGATGCTTATGAGGCTTATGATGCTTATGATGCTTATGATGCTTATGATGCTTATGATGCTTATGATGCTTATGAGCTTATGATGCTTATGATGCTTATGATGCTTATGATGCTTATGATGATGCTTATGATGCTTATGATGCTTATGAGGCTTATGATGCTTATGATGCTTATGATGCTTATGATGCTTATAATGCTTATGATGCTTATGAGGCTTATGATGCTTATGATGCTTATGAAGCTTAGGCCAGAATAAGACTTGGAAGTATTTGTAGTTGTTTGTCATACTTAGAAAATTTAAACTAACAACCAACCATCAGTTAAAGTCATTTTTTCCCCTTCATATATATATCTTTTAGGCTTTTTTGAATTATTTAATTTCCAAACAATCCTCTCCTCTTATGTCTTAAATATATTCTTTTATTCATTGCTTTAGGATCTCTGGAAAAAATATATTCATAATAACTGATAAGATCAAAATATGACTGAAATATATCCTGAGTTGTGTCTTACATTTACTGCAAAATATCTCTCCAATATTAGTCATTCATTAATAAACGGTTATATTCTACCATGCACTCAGTTCTAGTTAGTTTCTAAATAATTCAATTACTAAATATGTTAGCACTAACTTAACTAATGAGTCTGTCAGTTGGTAGTTTAGTTTAGCATTTAATTTGCAGCAGATTGAAAAGACAACAGCCAGTATTGTATCACAGACAATGATATGGAAGCAGCATGCATTAAGTATATTATATCACCGACTTTGTTATTTGAATTTTAAGCAGAGTTCTATAGAAGAGTTTCTGTCAGTTTGAAAGTTTGTTAATATGAAAATAGACAAGTAACAACCACTTTCTCTCATGCTAATATTTCAGCAGCACTTCAGCATTGGTAAATGATGGAAGATTTCGTTAGCCTGAGATGGCAGCTCTGCTACTTGGTTGTTTGCCATTCATGGCATTGACCTAGCTACTAAACATCAACTTTGATATCGCTCTTCTATGCAAACAACTTCTTATAATAATATTTATTTCTAATTTCCATAAATTCTCCAGAAATTTGAAAAGTACTGATAGCATAGAAGAAAAGGAAAACAGAATGAGATTTCTGTGTGTGTGCTTTGGCGGCGGGGTGGGGGGTAGTAGACAGTATAGTGAATGTATAATACATCGTTATGTTTAGGAACTTAATTAATTTATTTTGTTCTGTAAATAATTAATGATTGATGTATCTTGTGTTATATCTTAGGAAATTTGAACATATTTCTTTGTGACAATAAAACTGCAAAGCCAAAAAGAATATAGTGGAATAATGTTCTAAATATTGGACACTGAAGTTCTAATAGCCAAGAAATCTGTTGCAGGAAGTGCAGGAAGTCTCCCCGTAACTTAGCGGTTCGGCAAAAGAGACCAATAGAATAAGTACTAGGCTTACAAAGAATAAGTCCTGGGGTTGATTTGCTCGACTAAAAGGCGGTGCTCCAGCATGGCCACAGTCAAATAACTGAAACAAGTAAAAGAGTAAAAGAGAGAGTAAATGTTCATATTGACTTGAAATATTTTTTGGTTTAACACCCAACTCTTTGATTCTCAGGTACATTTAGTTGATAATACTCTACTGCAAGCTCCTGGTTCACATGTTTGGTCTGAGGATAACTTCATACCAGTTGCCAATTCCATGAAAAAGGCCTTAAGCACTGCCCTTCCTTCAGTTATTTGATGTAAAGTACAAAGGTCAGTTATTTCTTTGAGAAAGATGGTAGCACTTCTGTATGGTTGGATTCTGATAACTGGGAAGAGAGAAAACAGTAAAAGTTACTGTTGCTGTTGTTGTCTTTATTGGTTTTATTTATCCCCAGGTCAACATGGATTGACTCAACCAAGACACAGAGGGGTTCCATCCACAACCATTTTAGGATTTTTTTTTATATTTCAAACTGTTTTGTTTCACATGTCCTTCAAATCTTTAATGAGATATTAATTACTTGTATGTAATAATTGATGAAAATGGAAAAAAGCGAAACATAAAAGAGCTTTGGATTCTAATGAAGAAAATTTATAAATTTATTTCTATTGAAAGCAAGTACATTGACCCTTGTGTTAAGCAACAACTTAGTATGATATGGTGTAAACCTATAAAATTACTTTCATATATTCTAGATTCATACAGAACTGCTGAGAAAGAATGGTTATAAGCATTAAAAAGGATTAAAAAGTATATCCGGTTAGTAGAGATCCTCTTTATAAAGCTTCAAGCAGCAAACTTTTGAGTTAATAAACAATCTGTCATTGAGGAAATCTTCATCTACTTTGATGGAAGACAATATCTTAAGAAACATTGGTTTCAGTTTGATATCAATATAGAAGAAATGACAAACCACATGATGTTAAATTTATATCCTGATATTGCAATAATACAGCTGGGATTGTTAAGGATCAACAGGATATGTTAACTGATGGAGACGAAGCATAGATTGATACAAATATATTGAGAGAGATCAATATACGGAATCAGTTCATCAAGTTTTGAATGATATCCCAGGCTCAGTTAATAAGATTGGAATTTGCCGACCAATACAGGTAACAAATATGGCAAATAGTGTCAGAGACGATTCTTAAATAATGAAAGAAATTGACTGTTAAATTTTTGTAAGACACATAATTCTGTATCCGCCAGATAGAGCTAACCTATTTCTTTACTACCCACAAGGGGCTAAACACAGAGAGGACAAACAAGGACAGACAAATGGATTAAGTCAATTACATCGACTCCAGTCGCTAACTGGTACTTATTTAATCGACCCCGAAAGGATGAAAGGCAGAAAGGATTGAACTCAGAATATAGCAACATATGAAATACCGCTAAGCATTTCAGCCGGTGTGCTAACGTTTCTGCCAGTTCCTCACTGCCTTTGTGCCAGATAGTGCTAACCTAGTTACCATTCATTTGAAGCAAGAGAATAATTTTCTAATGCGGGGGAGAGAACTCCACTCTCTTTTATTATTCATTTCTGTTCCATTACAGAATCATTTCAGGGTGTGTTTTTTTTTGTTTTTGATTTGCAAAATTTGTAACCGTAAATTAAGTCGTAAATGTTTCTGAGGAATGTGATGTAATTGTTTCACTAATTAATATTGAAGGATTGAATATGTTTGACACGTTGATTAAAGCCATGTAAGGTGGTTACCAATTCAATGCCCAGGTTCAGAATGAGAAGCAGTGCACGTTAATAGAGATTTAACTAGATAAACTTAACCTGACATGACACTGGCCATTATGTCTCTAACTACAACCACTGTCATCTCACTGTCATCAATGTCACCTTCAGTGCCATTATATGCACCACCTTAACAATCATCACCAATATCATCATGATCTACACCAATCAATCACCATCACCACCACTATCACCAAGACTATCACATTCACCAATACCATCATTAGCATTACCATCTGTCTTGTTTCCATATTATTTTTTATCTATTCCTACTCTTGTAAGCAATCAGTCCCTAATTATTTCAAACCATTGCACCATCCTCCAGCTGATTATCTCAAAACTGTGCTAGTCTCCTCTCACTAATTGCCTTACCTGTGATTTTTCTTTGCCTTACCTCGAAATTCATTAGAATCATCCTTTTAACAGAGAATCAAAGAGCTGTAATAATCATTAAGTGGATCACATAAAAACCATAAAAATTATCCAGTCTTGTCTGGAATGGACGGCTCTATTCTTACAGTTTATAGGAATTAGACACACAATAAGATGAATTGATAAAATCGTATTGGTTAATATTTAAAAACGAATCTCAACTAATTGCTTCTAATCACTCTAATATTTCAAAGAATATGACAAACTATAAAATGGTCTCAGAAGAGATCCTTCTAATTTTACTAGTCTTTTCTTTTTTTTTTAAATCATTAGTATTAATCGATACAATGAAACATGTTTTAATTGTATTGGATTCTGGTTTTTTAATCATTTCTATTATTACCACCACCATAATAATGATAATAATAATAATATTATTATTATTATTTCTTTGATATCCCTGATATTATACAATACAAATTTCTCCTCTAAAAATCTTTGATACAAATTAATGAAAATTCATTGTGGATGTTGTGTGAGAGGGGTAATATTTGTAAAACATTATTTTTACTTTACAGTTCTCGTTGAAATAAAGATGACAGTAGTGCAAGTGTCAATGGTTGTAATGGTGTGTGGAGAAACCATTCTGGCTGGTTATATAAGCAAACACGAACTGTTTAACATGCTAAAACGAGTTCACTACATCTTAATGCTGACAGTAAAAAAATAAAGATAAATCATTCATAATGGTGCATTTGTCAAGAACTGTGTGTGGGTGTGGCGTTGGGGTTCCTACTTACTGGAGAAGAGTTTACGACTGGTTTTCTGTGAATGCAGGAAATTAGATCAGTCTTCCAGCATGGACTTGCATATTGATGTCAATAAGGCTACTTCATCATTAATATTGACACAAGAAGAACTGTCTCTATCATTGGCAGTATTTCAAATTATGTCACAAGAGAAAAGACCATTTCTTCACAAACAGTTTGTAATGGCCAAATAGATAAAATAATAGTTATGGTACAAAGTTCAAGAGATCATACACTGCAATAGGCATTGTTTTGTCTGCTTGGTCAAACTTTGTAATGTCTGCTTGTCTGTCAGCAGACATGGCAGATATTAACTATTCGGTTCTGGGAGGGGAAGGGGTTTGGTTGGGGAGGAGTAGGGTCGCAGATAAAACTGAATATTTGGTAATTGGTTCACTGACCTTACTATTCTGAGTGTGAATCTAGTAAAGTAGACACTGGGGAGGAAACGGTCAATTCTAAAGAATTCTTTTTTTTTTTTATCATGTTACCTGAACAGAAAACAAACATTGATACAAGTAAAAGAGAAGGAGGGGTAGTGCCACCTCCCGTTCTCTTTTGTTTTGTTGCACAACATTTTAGAAATAGCAGCCACATTCCAGCAAATGGCACCCTAGAAGAAGAAGCATACATTAGATTTTAAAAAAAAGACTCCGCCGGTTACGACGACGAGGGTCCCAGCTGATACGATCAACGGAACAGCTTGCTCGTGAAATTAACGTGCAAATGGCTGAGCATTCCACAGACACGTATACCCTTAACGTAGTTCTCGGGGATAATCAGCGTGACACAGAGAGTGACAAGGCTGACCCTTTGAAATACAAGTACAACTCATTTTTGCCAGCTGAGTGGACTGGAGCAGCATGAAATAAAGTGTCTTGCTCAAGGACACAACACGTCGCCGGGAATTAAACTCACAACCTTACGATCATGAGCCGAATGCCCTAACCACTAAGCCACGCGCCCTCACATACATTAGATAATGAAGTCATAGATGTGTGAGTGAGTGTGTGAATGCATCATGAATATATATATATATATATATATAAATATCAAAATAAGCAACAAGAATGACTCCGTTAATTTGGTGCGATTGTTTCGTACTACATCATTTTATTAAATGTTGTAAGTATTACAACAGATTTAAAATGCTGAGCACTCATCAGCCAATTATAGAGGTCTTCCATTAATACTAAAATCTTCATATCAAGTGGCAACATTATAGAGAAGGTAGATATATAGACAAAGATGTGGATTTAAATGTTAAGAACATTTGAGGTAGTGGAGCCCATCAACTGACTGACTAAGATTCAGTTGTTCCAGACTACTGTAAGGTTCTGAGAGGGAAGAACAAATGAAAAGAGACAATAAAGATTTTCTAATTATAGAAATGGGGGGAAGGGGTCCTAGTTCTCCTAATGCTGAATCTGTTCATCAAATAGTAGTAATTGGCATTTAGTTGTGACAATGCTGTCTTCTACATAAATTCCTTATATGGAGCCATGACATCCCCTTTACCCCATTTCTATAAATAGAAAATCTTTATTGTCTCCTTCCATTTATTCTTCCCTCTCAGAATCTTACAGTAGTCTGGAACAACTGAATCTTAGTCAGTCAGTTGATGGACTCCACTACCTCAAATGTTCTTAAAATTTAAATCCATATCTTTGTCTGTATATCTACCTTCTCTATAATGTTGCCACTTGATTTTAAAATTTTTATATTAATGGAAAACCTCTATAATTGGCTGATGAGTACTCAGCATCTTAAATCTGTTGTAATACTTACAACATTTAATAAAATGATGTAGTACGAAATGATCGTGCCAAATTACCGGAGTCATTCTTGTTGCTTATTTTGATTATAATTACCCCACAGATTTTTATGGATAACACCATACAGAATTCTGGTGCATCTAAATTAAGTACCATATTCATTTGAATCTAAATTTTTGCTATATATATATATATATATATGTGTGTGTGTTTTTTTTTTCATTTTTTATGTGCCCTTTTCAAGCCTAGCCAGGATCATGGGCCCGGTTTCCTGGTTTCTGTGGCGCATGTGTTCCCCCCAGCTGGACGGGATGCCAGGCCATCACAGCATTACTCAAAAAGCAGGAAGAAAGTTTGAGAGAAAGTTGAGGTGAAAGAGTACAACAAGGGTCGTTCCCCCCCCCCCGCTAGAGTCTCTTGGAGCTTTATTTGGAGCTCAATAAACACACACAACGCCCAGTCTGGGAATCGAAGCCACAATCCTCCAACTGCGAGTCTACTACTATGATGTCTGAATGGTTACAACTAGAATGCCTTTGACATAGTCTTAGCAGAGTTGGGATGGGGCTAAATCAAAACTACAACAACAGCAATATCAGTAAAACACTGTGTAACACTTCCAGCAAATCAAAATCTTTCCATCTACTGCTATAGGGTCACACGTCCTACTAGAAATAGCAGCTAAACTCTTTAAGATGTTACCCTGGATGTTGCTCCAATCAACACATCCCTCAATCCAGCATTAGAGATCGATGAGTTAGGGTTCACAGTTCCCATTTCCTGCCTTGTAGTGATCAATAATTGGTGAATAGTTACAAGTAGAATAACATATAACATAAAATAATAAAACAGAAATTGCAGAGCCACAAAAACAAAAAAATATATGAATTATACAATAAATAAAATAAAACAACATATAAATAACAAATTAAGTAAATATTTGCTTGAGCTAAGGGGTCCAGGGTCGATGATGATCAAAGCATTCTAGCCATGAACATCTTGCCTTTGTTTTCACAACCAGTGAATCTAGGACTCCATTTGAAAAATGTTCTTTCTCATTTGGAATGGTAAGGTGTGATTTGAAGGATATTTCATTACTTTGTCTTGCAAGATCAGTGACCATGTTGAAGCCCCTTTACACTGTATTTACATATTAATTTTCTTTATCTAAAACTATTTTATCCAATATGTCCTGTATGTATATAAAAATAAAGATTTAATGGAGATTTGGTTGTTATTTCTACCAGTTTAAATGACTGCACAGAGGCTCCCTTGCCCACAGGAATCTAGGAAATTGCTCTTCTTGTGTGTGTATTTTGTTGGTTTGTTGTATGATGAATTACTAAATTCCTCTCACCAATTGCAATACCCCTCAATTACAAATAAATGGAGTCATTGAAATGGCAACCATCTAATCAAATATTTCAAATTTATTTTCGATTATATTTTGTATTCAAATGTATACCACACAAAAAAATCTAGTTCACAATATATAAAAAGCATTCCTCAGAAATCTCAGTTATGAAAGAATTATGATTCTTGGTATTGCATATATTTGAAAACTTTTACTGGTTTCAGACATTAGACTGTGGCCATGCTGGGCACCACTTTCTTTTTTAATGAAGTTCTAATGGTTTTGGGACTGAGCAGGATGTTTTCATTGGTTGTTACAATCAAAAGACTGTTTTACTAGAGCTACATGTACTTAGAAAGATATATACATTTTAACGAATTGCATTTATCCTGTGCAACACACAGACAAATATATATATATATATATACAGGGAGAATTCATAAAAAAACAAAAGACGAAGACAGGTGGTGTAGATAACACACAGATGTATTAGTATAACACTCAGGAAGTGAAAAAGTCTTTAACGTTTCGAGCCTACGCTCTTCCACAGAAAGAAACAAGGAGAGTTTCTACTTATTTGATGGTATATAAGACAGCATATTTTTTTCAAAATATAACTCAATATATGCCAAGTGTAGACTCCCATAAACTAATTTTGTCCCTAATGTTTCTGCTTCTTAAATGAGCATTGCTGAAATTGGTGTGCATCAACATATGCAATTAAATACAATAATTTATATGTTTTTTAGCAAGAATGTTTATGTAAAAATGTGAGATGAAAGAGATGTCATTGCATTTTAGGCAGGTCATTTTGCCAATAGTAAACACTCACTGGTTATATTTCCCTTCCTTTTTATGAAAAGTCAACTAATTAAATAACTAATAAATTGATTCCTTGACAAATAATTTGATCAATCAGTCAATCCATCAATTAGTCAGTTTGTCAGATTCTTTTCCTTGCCATTCATAACTTCATCAAGGATGTCTCCTCATTGCTCCAGGCCAGTGCCAATGCACCTAAACTCTATTTATACTTGTCTCATTTAAAGACATTACCGCTTGAGGTAATGTATCTGCAGCAAACACAATGTCATGAAAGCCTACAACCACAATTGGCCATCCCCACTCAGTCACCATCCCCTTAGCCAATCGATAACAATTAAAATCTATCCATGTTTTGATATGTTTTTGGTATTGTTCTTGGTGCTGCTGTCCATTCTTCTCTCTTTTCTAAATTAGCTCATTTCACCACAAAAGTTAAAAGACATTAAATAATCACCTGGCATTACATAACCGTTGCTACTTCAGCTCCCCTTTTCAATGATAACGACATTACACTCTGGAAGTATTTCTGATTTTGAAGGATTCCATTGACATTCAACACCCTAATCATTACCCACTTGATGCTCCCTTCCCTTTTGCCTTCCTCGGGGCTCATTGCTAAAGTCTTGTTTGTATTGAGGTGAAAGAAGCTGGCCAGCCAAACATACTGACCATCCAGTTGCTCCACAAATTATCTGATATCCAATCATGGACACAGTATGTAAATATCAACATCATCATTTCATATGGAATCAACTTAGCTTTATTCTCTGTTAGATTGCTTTAGTTATTCTCCAGTAAAATATCTGAGACAAATATATCTTTCATGTTTGTCATGAAATATTTGTTCCTGAATTTGATCCTTGTGTTTCATGAACAAATATAGAATTTTATGAAGACAAACCATAGTTGAACAATTCTCTAGACTCATTCTTTTCAATGATTCTTCTGATTTAAAAAGAAACTATGAGTTGTCGAGTTTTCAATATCTTGATGGTTTCCTGTCCCAGAGGAATATAACATAAGTATACAAATTATAAATCTAAATTAATATTTTTCTATTCGATATTTCTCTAAATATCGGAGTAGCGAGATGATTATACTGTGAAGAAAATAGTGGAACACAAGATTTTAACAAAGAATACTTAACCATTCCAAATAAAGGATAATAAGGAAAAAAAGTAAAGATGATATTTCTTTAATTGAATTTCCAAACAGCGTCATATTGTTTCATACAAAAAAAAGAAAAAAATTACTCTGGCTTCACAAAAGAGTCTATAAAAATGCCTTGCAGTTTTACCAATTTCCATTTTCTCACTTCATGGAAACCTTATGAATTTTTTCTACCTCTTTTATTAAAGAATAATTGGAAAACTCTCATTTTCCTCCAAGTTGCTTTGCTAAATTTCAACATGTCATTTTGATATAAGCTCTTCCCTTTGTTACAAGATTCCATTGCCTTCCTTCTTCATGTTCTTAGAATACATTCCTTTTATTTTTTTGTTCCTTCTGTTTTATTGCATTTGCCTGAATCATGTCCAATTTCAATGAATTCTCCTGATCTTCCTTACTTGTATTTGTTATAATTTGCATCTTAGCTTAAAGCTATAATGGATAATATAGATTACAAAACATCTATGCACTCTCTGAATGCCATCTCTCTAGAAATAATTGTGTCAGCTGAGGTTGTTAAAAAAAAAAACAAAAGAACGAAATTACTTGTATGTTTTTTGTTTTGTTTGAATAGAATGGATGGTTTTGTAAGTTTAGAAAATTGCACGAACAATTGCAACACATTTTACTGCAGAATATCAATTGGAAGCGTAAACACTTTGTCATGAAATAGCAGTTGTGTCATTCTTTGGTTTGGTTGATTAAAGAAAGGATTTGCTAAAGAGTTGGAAAATTTTTTTTGCTTAAAGACTTCAACTTATGATATTTTCAAACTTAGAGTCTTAAAATAAACACAGCTAGCAAAAATTGAAATATTTAAATAAACACAATTAGCTATAATTCAGATATTTAAATAAACACAATTATGAATAGTATAAATAAACATAAACAGCAATGATTTAAATATTTAAATATACTTAATTAGCAATGATTTAAATATTTAGATAAACACTATACTCAATAACTTACATATTTAAATGTACTTAATTAACAACGATTTAAATATTCAAAAAAATATATTTGGCTGTCTTTATATAATATTGTGTTTCACTTCAGTTCTTTGTTTCTAATTCTGTAGATTTTATTGTTGTTGTTGTTGTGGGCCCCATAGGAAATTAGTTCTAATCAAGCAGAACCCTGTCACTCAGCTCATCAAGATAACAGCTAGCTTCTATCCACAGCCCTATGTAGACGTAGGAGTGTCTGTGTGGTAAGTAGCTTGCTTACAAACCACATGGTTCCGGGTTCAGTCCCACTGCGTAGCACCTTGGGCAAGTGTCTTCTACTATAGCCTCGGGCTGACCAAAGCTTTGTGAGTGGAATTGGTAGACAGAAACTGAAAGAAGCCCGTCATACATATGTATATATATATGTGTGTGTGTGTGTATGTTTGTGTGTCTGTGTCTGTCCCCCCAACATCACTTGACAACCGATGCTGGTGTGTTTACGTCTCTGTGACTTAGCGGTTCAGCAAAAGTGAACGATGGGATAAGTACTAGGCTTACAAAGAATAAGTCCTGAGGTCGATTTGCTCGATTAAAGGCAGTGCTCCAGCATGGCCTCAGTCAAATGACTGAAACAGGTAAAAGAGTAAAAGAGTAAAGAGAGCCCTTTGACTCTAGATATGACCTGCTTTCACAGAGCTAAGGATCCTATGGCACATTCTGTCATGTCATGATGGACCATATGAACTAACTCCTGGGCTGCAGTCTACATTACTTTTACTCTCTCCTTTTTATCTTGTGTGTGTGTGTGTGTGTGTGTGTGTGTGTGTGTGCACAGGAAGTCAATATAAAATTAATTATTTGATTAATTATATGAGTGTTTAATTACTTGGCATTAGATCCTCTCAAGCTTCATCTGTTGCAGTGGTGAGAAAGTTTAAGATGTTCTCTAAGTAAATAAAACTGAGCCATAAATATTCTAAAATGCTAAACTCTGTACCAGATTCTTGTGCATGATTGACATTATTCTTTTCTACTCTAGGCACAAGGCCTGAAATTTTTGGAGAGGGGGCCAGTCGATTAGATCATGACCCCAAAACGATGAAAGGCAAAGTCGACCTCAGCAGAATTTGAACTCAAAACTTAAAAACATACAAAATACTGCTCAGTATTTTGCCCAGCATGCTAACATTTCTACCAGCTTGCCACCTTGCATGATTGACATGATTGAGTGACTAAAGCAGCTCTTTTGTCAAACAAGATATTCCAAGTTTGATCTAAATGAGTAACACCTTGGACAAGTATTTTGTACCAAAGATATAGGTTGTAAGGTGAATTAGATTGGTACAAACTGCACAGAATCCTATTATGTGTGAGAATGCGTGTGTCTGAATTTTCAAAATGGGGTATTATTATTATTATACACTGATATATTCAGGTTAATGTCCTCATCGTCATTGTTATAGTCATGGCATTTTGGCCATTAAATTCTCTAGTCTTCTACAGGTGTCTCTCATATTTAATATTATTGGGATTTTAAACCAAACCTGTTATTTAATTCACAGAGGTAGTTTGGGATCGTCCTATTGTCAGGAAGGATATTCTCCACTTAGTTATTCCACTACATGTGATGTCACTCACTTGCTCCTATTGAACCAAATTAAATATTGTGCGAGTGCCACATAGACTGAACTCGTACATACTAGTGACACTTCTAATCCCATTGTCCTGTGGTACAGTTATGAAACAGAAACTGGAAACTTTAAACTTACCCATTTTATGATCGTGGATTTGGTGTTTCTTCCTCTCTTATCAGTCCCAATATGCTGATCATCTCTGTCGGTCCAACTGAGCAAGGTATCAAAGCCCCACATATGTACGGACTTACCGAGTTCATCAAATCTTCAAAGGTTATCAAAGACACTAAATAAAATTAATGTCTAAAAGTTAAATATTGCAAATCACAACCTTCTATCTTAAATGTAGAAGGAGCATATTAAACAATATACTCTGACCTGCTAGATTTAGTAGCCAATTCTCCCTCAGATCACATTATACTGTCTTTTCAATAAAACAGCATATTACATAATGTGCTCTAACTTGCTAAATATAGCAGTAAAATCTCCCTAAAATCGTATTCTACTGTCGAAATGATGAAACAACAAATTAGTGTATTGTAACTTGCTAAATATTGCAGCTAAACCTCCCACAAATCTCACCCATATTTTCAACTGACAAACATCAGAATTATACATATTTCATTCTCTGCATCTAATTTTCAGTTTCTTTCATGAAACAAAAATTGTTAAACACCGAATCAGTCTTGATTTATGATCAATAAAAGATGGGATAACCCTGGATCTAATGTCTTCAATCAAAGGTGATCTTGATCAACAACAGCCTAAGTGGCTTTCATCTTTAGGGGCCTAGTCATTGGGGTCTTTCATGCCTCAATCACATCATTCTGTGAATTTAGTCTACATGACATTCACACCAGCAACATCTAAAAGTTTACTTTGGACTTCAATCACGTAAACCTCACCAATTTAAGAGACATTCATTTATACAAATGTTTAGGTTAGACATCAGCAACATCAATGCTAGCAGTTTTGGATGATATGAAAAGCTCCTAACCATTGCCCTTCTTAATATGAATAAATTTTAGGAAACAGAACATATATTTTTATGTGTCTGGACTGACAATAGTGCAAGACTACAAAATTTGGCTGCTATTTTTAGCAAGGTCAAGCATGCATGTAGAGGTATCTACATTTGCTTGTATTTAGATGGAGGATACCGTTAAGATTCCTTCATGCTGTGACAAAAATTTTGTTGCAGGGTTAACAATTTTATTCCACAATCATAAGGCTCCATCTATGACCTCAATGTGTGGCACACTGAGCAAGCGTCTTAGCCTCATATTGGACAATTCCTTATCAGTAAAAAGTAGAAGATGGAAATTGTGTGGAAGCATACCATGTATACATATATATATATAATATATATATATATATAATATATATATATATATATATATATATATAGATAGATAGATAGATAGATAGATAGATAGATAGATAGATAGATAGATGTCCATGTATGTATATCTGTGTATCTTTGTATGTATGTATGTATACACACCTATGTATATGAATATGTGTATGTATGTATATATGTTTGTCTATGTTTAATCACCTGAAGCATCATACACTGGAGAGCTAAAACTTCACAGAGAGAGCCGTTAATCCCCCCCCCCGCCCGGGTGTTCAACACATTTGGCATTGGTACTTCTGTGAGGATGGAAATTACATTCATTTGGAAATATATTTCAAAGCAGTGAAACATGAACATTTACTAATAATCTACTATTCTCTGGAATTGATCTTGTCTCTACATTCTGCAGTGAGTTGCATTGTTGTATCCACCCATCACTCATGTTACTTTTGAAGACACTGAATGAATTGATGGGACTGGAAATTAAACTCATTTAAAGGACATCAATAATTAAACATAGAACATCTTTTATAATTAGTTGGTTGCTTAAAAATATTGGTTTCTCAATGATAGACTTGTGAAAACGTAAATGTATTTCACAAAAGAAAACAAAAAAAACTTTGTAAAATACACGAACAGTGGGTAATTCAGTTGTTTGACAGTTGGAAATTGTAATTTATTGATTGATGTGATCAAGTATCAATAAGAATAAAATATGATGAAAAAACAAGAAAGAGAAACCAACCTCAACAAACAATTAGAAGAATAATATATTAAAAATTTCTTAAAAATTCAAAACTTGAAGTTAATGTTATTGAACTTGAGAGGCATTGAGGAGAAAGAGCAACACACCAAGACTTTGCATGGGTGTGTATGTGTGTATTTATATTAACATATATACACAGTCATGTTATGTATAGTTTTTTGACTGGATTACTGGTATGAGGGGGGAGGAAAAAGTTCATAGGATGACCACGAAGGAGTGATGCTAAAGCAGTGTAATAACTGCAGTATGTCTTTCTGTTCAAAGAGGACTTCAAAAGTAACTAGTTGCATCCTCTCTTGGAAATGGACAAAATTTGGCATCGTGATGTTATCAAGTACATGTAGAAAAAGGTTTTAGCCCGAAGGAATTTCATGCTGACATGTAGGAGATGATGTTCCAGCTTTATCAATAGTCCAAAAGTGAGCATCTGAATCTAGGAGGTGAAGGGAAAGCCTTGGAGATGATCCAATGTCTGGACGTCCTGCAACTGCCACCACCAGGGTAAACATCAATCAAATTCACCACATGGTAATGGATGACTAGTGATTGACTATAAATCAAACAGTCAGTGCTATTAGCATATCTTGTGAGAGAGTTGAGAGTGAACTTGGCATGATTACAGTTTCAGCTTTGTGGGTGCCATGGCTTCTGACATCCAATCAAAAGCACACCAGTCTGATCACATCAAGGCAAAATCTGACATTGCTTCAGGCAGATTCAGCTGCTTTCCTTGAACACTTCTTTAGCCAGGATGAATGCTGGGTTCATTTCTTTGACTCAGAGAGAAACAATTGATGCCATGCTTACACCCCTTGTCACCTACTCAAAAGAAGACTGTGATAGTTTTATCTGCAGGGGAGATGATAGCCTCCGTTTTTTGGGATACAAAAGGCATTGTGTTTATGGACCATCTTCAAAAGAGCAACACCATCAATGGAGAGTACTCTGCTAACTTGTTGAGGTAGTTATGAAAGGCTTTCAAGTCCAAACACCCGGGAAAACTGGCGAAAAGTGTTTTGTTTCATCTGGACAATGCTACAGCACACAAGTCCTTGGTTTCAATGGCTACTGTGTGTGACTGTGGCTTTGAACTGATTGATCAACCTGCCTTTTCTCCCGATTTTGATCCATCTGACTATCATCTGTTCTCCAACATGAAAAGCACTCAGCCAGGAACCAGCATCACAGCGATGATGACATTATACTTGCTGTTGATGACTTGTTTGAGCAACAAGATGAGAGCTTCTTCACCAATGGAATCTAAGCACTGCAACACCGATGGAAAAACAGGTGGACAGCAACGATGACTATGTTATAAAATAAACCTCATTTGGTCACTTCCATGAAAGAATCTTAGTCAGCCTATGAACTTTTCAGCTGACCCTTGTACATTTCTGAAGGTAGTAG